>NC_079449.1:10000-17500 GCF_903798145.1 Danio aesculapii | reverse complement strand
TGTTCATCAATAGCTCCATCTGAACACACACACATTACCCACAATGCAGCGGTGCACTGGGCTGCTCATTAACTAAAGACATGCTGAGACAAGCTTGACTGGAGACAGACATCAGAGAGAAAGACAGACTAAACACACACACACACACACACACACACACACACACACACACACACTCTCTCTCTCTCTCTCTTCCACACACACTTGCGCACTCTCTCTCTCTCTCTCTCTCACACACTCTTCAGTAAGACTGTGTGTGTGTCCTGAAATAACCCGATTTGATGAGCACCCATCAGCTGATCAGAACACATGGACTGACTGTGTGTGTGTGCTGACGGAGTGTAAGGACATGATGAGCAAGACAGCAGTGTGTCCTGCAGCGACTGAAGCGTCTGTGCTTAACATGATGAACACTCCTCCCTGCTGTGGTTGGCCACGCCCCTCTGCAGATGATGATGTCATCAGTCTGTTTTCATCATCACGCAGACAGAAGACATCCTCAGAGTCAAACAAACAGCTTAATGGAATAATAATCAATTCAGTCACTCACACACACACACACACACACACACACACACACACACACACACACACACACACAGTATAATCCCTATAATAACAAACACACGTGCTGTTTAGTGCATCCAACTCCAGCATCAGATCAATAAATGAAGAAAACCGACATTTCCGACACAGAAACGCAGAAGCACACGCCCACAGCCCTCAGACACGCCTACAGCCCTCAGACACGCCTACAGCCCTCAGACTAGCCTACAGCCCTCAGACACACCCACAGCCCTCAGACACGCCCACAGCCCTCAGATACGACTACAGCCCTCAGACACGCCCACAGCCCTCAGACACACCAACAGCCCTCAGACACGACTACAGCCCTCAGACACGCCCACAGCCCTCAGACACGCCTACAGCCCTCAGACACACCAACAGCCCTCAGACACACCAACAGCCCTGACACGACTACAGCCCTCAGACACACCAACAGCCCTCAGACACGCCTACAGCCCTCAGACACGACTACAGCCCTCAGACACGACTACAGCCCTCAGACACACCAACAGCCCTCAGACACACCAACAGCCCTCAGACACACCCACAGCCCTCAGACACGCCTACAGCCCTCAGACACGCCCCCAGCCCTCAGCCACGCCCACAGCCCTCAGATTTATACATTCACCACCCTCATGAATACTGCAGCAATCAGAGAGACTGGAAAAGAGGAATACCAGATCTAAATCAACCTGACAGACAGACAGACAGACAGACATACAGATAGATAGATAAACATAGATATACAGGCAGACAGATGGACAGATGAACAGACAGACGAACAGACAGATGGACAGACAGAGAGAGACAGACATGGATATACAGACAGACAGACAGACAGACGGACAGACAGAGAGATAAACAGCCTGTTTTCCCTCAACCTTTATTACCTCTTCTGCACAACACTGCTCTGGCAGAGGTGAAAGCACTAGTATAGTCTGTTGCAGGCTGTGTGTTTGGTGAAGTATATATACTGTAGTATAGTTGGTACATATAGTTGGTAGTTGGTGTTATATCAGCACTCCACTGTGTCAGTTGTTAGATCAGCGCTCCGCTGTGTCAGTTGTTGGATGAGTGCTCCGCTGTGTCAGTTGTTGGATCAGTGCTCCGGTGTGTCAGTTGTTGGATCAGCGCTCCAGTGTGTCAGTTGTTAGATCAGTGCTCCGGTGTGTCAGTTGTTGGATCAGCGCTCCGGTGTGTCAGTTGTTGGATCAGCGCTCCACTGTGTCAGTTGTTAGATCAGCGCTCTGCTGTGTCAGTTGTTGGATCAGCGCTCCGGTGTGTCAGTTGTTGGATCAGCGCTCCGCTGTGTCAGTTGTTAGATCAGCGCTCCGCTGTGTCAGTTGTTGGATCAGTGCTCCGGTGTGTCAGTTGTTAGATCAGCGCTCCGCTGTGTCAGTTGTTGGATCAGCGCTCCGGTGTGTCAGTTGTTGGATCAGCGCTCTGGTGTGTCAGTTGTTAGATCAGCGCTCCGCTGTGTCAGTTGTTGGATCAGCGCTCCGCTGTGTCAGTTGTTAGATCAGCGCTCCGCTGTGTCAGTTGTTGGATCAGTGCTCCGGTGTGTCAGTTGTTAGATCAGCGCTCCGGTGTGTCAGTTGTTAGATCAGCGCTCCGGTGTGTCAGTTGTTGGATCAGCGCTCCGCTGTGTCAGTTGTTAGATCAGCGCTCCGCTGTGTCAGTTGTTGGATCAGTGCTCCGGTGTGTCAGTTGTTGGATCAGTGCTCCGCTGTGTCAGTTGTTAGATCAGCGCTCCGGTGTGTCAGTTGTTGGATCAGTGCTCCGGTGTGTCAGTTGTTGGATCAGTGCTCCGGTGTGTCAGTTGTTAGATCAGCGCTCTGGTGTGTCAGTTGTTGGATCAGCGCTCCGGTGTGTCAGTTGTTAGATCAGCGCTCCGCTGTGTCAGTTGTTGGATCAGCGCTCCGGTGTGTCAGTTGTTGGATCAGCGCTCCGGTGTGTCAGTTGTTAGATCAGCGCTCCGGTGTGTCAGTTGTTGGATCAGCGCTCCGGTGTGTCAGTTGTTAGATCAGCACTCCGGTGTGTCAGTTGTTGGATCAGCGCTCCGGTGTGTCAGTTGTTAGATCAGCGCTCTGGTGTGTCAGTTGTTGGATCAGCGCTCCGGTGTGTCAGTTGTTAGATCAGCGCTCCGCTGTGTCAGTTGTTAGATCAGCGCTCCGGTGTGTCAGTTGTTATATCAGCACTCCACTGTGTCAGTTGTTGGATCAGCGCTCCGGTGTGTCAGTTGTTATATCAGCGCTCCGGTGTGTCAGTTGTTGGATCAGCGCTCCGGTGTGTCAGTTGTTATATCAGCGCTCCACTGTGTCAGTTGTTGGATCAGCGCTCCGCTGTGTCAGTTGTTGGATCAGTGCTCCGCTGTGTCAGTTGTTAGATCAGCGCTCCGGTGTGTCAGTTGTTAGATCAGCGCTCCGCTGTGTCAGTTGTTGGATCAGCGCTCCGGTGTGTCAGTTGTTAGATCAGCGCTCCGGTGTGTCAGTTGTTGGATCAGTGCTCCGGTGTGTCAGTTGTTAGATCAGCGCTCCACTGTGTCAGTTGTTGGATCAGTGCTCCGCTGTGTCAGTTGTTAGATCAGCGCTCCGGTGTGTCAGTTGTTAGATCAGCGCTCCGGTGTGTCAGTTGTTGGATCAGCGCTCCGGTGTGTCAGTTGTTGGATCAGCGCTCCGGTGTGTCAGTTGTTGGATCAGCGCTCCGCTGTGTCAGTTGTTGGATCAGCGCTCCGCTGTGTCAGTTGTTGGATCAGTGCTCCGCTGTGTCAGTTGTTGGATCAGTGCTCCGGTGTGTCAGTTGTTGGATCAGTGCTCCGGTGTGTCAGTTGTTGGATCAGTGCTCCGCTGTGTCAGTTGTTGGATCAGTGCTCTGGTGTGTCAGTTGTTGGATCAACGCTCCGGTGTGTCAGTTGTTGGATCAGCGCTCCGGTGTGTCAGTTGTTGGATCAGTGCTCCGGTGTGTCAGTTGTTGGATCAGTGCTCCGGTGTGTCAGTTGTTGGATCAGTGCTCCGCTGTGTCAGTTGTTGGATCAGTGCTCTGGTGTGTCAGTTGTTGGATCAACGCTCCGGTGTGTCAGTTGTTGGATCAGCGCTCCGGTGTGTCAGTTGTTGGATCAGTGCTCCGCTGTGTCAGTTGTTGGATCAGTGCTCCGGTGTGTCAGTTGTTGGATCAGTGCTCCGGTGTGTCAGTTGTTGGATCAGCGCTCCGGTGTGTCAGTTGTTGGATCAGTGCTCCGGTGTGTCAGTTGTTGGATCAGTGCTCTGGTGTGTCAGAGTATGTACAGTGTGTGTTGCTGTGTGTGTGTCTGAGAGAGAATGTATGTACAGTACATGAGTGTGTAAATGTGAGTGTTTGTACACCTAGGATTGTTGATGTTGTGTTTCTGACCTTCATTTAAACACTACTGAGAGTGCAGAGAGACGTTCTGTAGGCCTCACACACTAACACACACACAGTCCCCACAACTCACAGATATCTGACATGTGTGGATAAGAGAGACTGTGCCAGAGTAAGTGTATGAGAGAAAGTGTGTGTGTGTGAGCGTTCGTGTCCTGAAACACAAATGCTGAGTGTGATCAGATGCTGCTGCAGTAGATGTGAGTTTCTCTGCATCCTGATGACTGTGTGTTGTGAATGAAATATGTCTGTGTGTGTGTGTAGGACTGAGTGTTTATTGTAAATGTGTGAGTGTGTGTCCCGCAGCTCATCTGAGTGTGTGTGTGTGTGTGTGTGTGTGTGTGATGTGGATTGGTGTTTGTTCTGCTGTTGATGGATAAATGTTTTCTGCACAGTCATGGTGTGTGTGTGTGTGTGTGTGTGTGTGTAACAGGAGAGCTGAACCTGATCTGCTGAAGCGTCTGAAACAGCAGATTTGTCCAGAAACGCCACCGCTGCAGCTCACTGATGCTCCATCAACACTACTGTCCTTCTTCAGATCAGTGTCTCACACACACACACACACACACACACACACACACACACACACACACACACACACACGCCTCTGCTTCTCTAGTGGAGATTTCTCTGTGTCCTGTTGAACCGTGAAGACTCCTGACCCCCGAGTCGAGAGATGTTCTGACGACAGAAGCCTGTGGAGAGACTAATGTCCATTCTAAATGCAAATTACAATCTAGAATAATCACAGCTTCAGTGAAGGAACGGCCTTCACACACACTTCACACCAGCGCTTAAACTCTTTACACTTTCACCTTTGACCTCCGCCTTCAGCTCAGAATCTTCATTTCAGCTCAGAATCAAGCGCTCCTCTGCTGTCTTCAGCGCTCCGACTCCACCACACAGATGACAACAGCCTTAACATACAGCTTCTGTTCTGATTCACACAACAAAGAGTTATAAAGGAGCAGACGATGAGAGAACGATCCATTTAAGTCAGAAGAAGAAGAAGATGAAGGAAACACAACAGCTGAAGAACAACCAGGAACTCTGATAAACCAGACATAGAGCAGACTGAAGTCTTGACAAACTACACTCTTTATCCTCCCGAGACACAGCCATTCATTCCTGTCCTCGCAGAAGAGCCAGTGTTTTATTCTGGGAGAAACAGAGACACACTTACACGCGCACACGCACAAACACACACACACACACACGCACACGCACACGCACACACACACAAACACACACACACACACACACACACACACACACACACACACGCACACACGCACACACGCACACACGCACACACACACACACACACCTGCTGTAAGTCTTCAGGAGTTTCTTAGGGTGTCCTCACATTAGGTACAGTTGCCTTGAACCATGCCAAAGCTCACTCGTACCCCTTCCCCTCTCCCCCTCGCCTGCACTCACACTACACTCTGGCACACTTCTTCCAACCGGGCCAGGGCTGGCCAACGGAACCACTCCTGAGCCTGATTTAGAGCACTCACACTTCCCAAACGAATCGGGAAACGCACCTGGACACGATTCGGGAAGCATAGTGTGATTGAGGCCTAAAGACAGCGGCCTGACCCAGAGAAACATCAGCAGACTTATGAAGGAGTGTGATTTGATTTAGCAGAAGATTAAAGCTCTTCTAAACTTCAGGATAGGCCATCATGTCGCGGTAATTACTGAGCTTTATTATAGGGTTCAGGTTTATTATTATGAGCCCAATAGGTAACTACAGAACACAGTGTATGAACATTACAGAAGAAACAGACAAACAAAACAACAACACAACATTCTGACATCGTGCAGATCTACAGACCTCAGGGTGAGTTCAGCTTCAGGGTCAGTCTTTAACCTTTACCTGAAGGAAGCAGTTAACCTCATTAAACAATAGATGAGTGCAGTCTGCTGGAGCAGTGCTAGCTTCTGTCAAACTAACCAATCAAAACAATCCAGTACACTAGTCTGGAAGACCATCACGTCCAGCAGGGTACTGTTTCACACACGTGAACATACACAACAACAGCCTATAGAAAAGCAAAGCACAGGTTCATCATTTATATCCCATCATCATGAGTGCCCGATTACAAAAGACAGTCTCTAAACACACACACACACACACACACACACACACACACACACACACACACACACACACACACACACACACACACACACACAGTAGAGGTCATGGTCAGGGTGTGTAGAGGTCAGAGGTCAGGTTTGTTCAGCACTGACTTTAGGTTTGATGTTTAGATTGGTCTTTTATATAGATATTCACATTAGATGTCGCCTGCGCTGTTGTTGTCTATTGGAAGGAATGCTTCAATAGATCCGCCATGTTAGTACAGGGTAGCGTTCCTTTGAAATGAATGCGGGACCAAGGTGCAGTGGAGGACTGGCCATCCAGAGCCAGAGATATACACACATATAGACATATATCTATGATCAGGAGTTTTCCCAGTGGTTAGTATGAAAATACTTTATTTAAATGACTGAAATTATAATTGTACATCACTTCTCTACATGGATGGATCAGTGAACGCACGGGAATTGCTGATAGTGTGTGTTTGTGCGCATGGAAATGTATTATCCTCCCTCCCTGTTAAACTTGGTCTAATCCATGTGCTGATCCCCCCCTCTCTCTCCTGCTTTCACTTCTCATTCTAACAGAGGGAGCGAATCGTTTGTGAATGAATCTCCGTTATGAACGACTTGTTCAATGAGCCGACAATAACAGCAGTGTCTGGCAGCGCAGTGTCTTGTGTTAATTTTTCATTAACATTGTTTGTGATTTTATTCAACAACACTAGCATAAGCCTAGAGTTTAGTGCAGATTGGTGCTGCTGTGCCGTATGGTCAGTACAGTCCCTGCTGAAAAAAACTGCTTAAACCAGCTTAGGCTGGTTGGGTGGTTTTAGCTGGTCAACCAGGATGGTTTTATAGGGGATTAGGCCACTTCCAGGCTGGTTTTTAGCCATTTCCAGCCTGGTCTTAGCTGGTCAGGCTGAAAGATGACCAGATAAAACCAGTTTGACCAGCCTAGCCAGGCTGGGAGCCCAGCCAAAACCAGCTATGTCCAGCTTAAACCAGGCTGGTTTTATCTGGTCATTTTCCAGCTTGACCAGCTAAGACTAGGCTGGAAATGGCTGGAAACCAGCCTGGAAGTGGCCAAAACCCCTCTAAAACAAGGCTGGTCAACCTGCTGAAACCAGCTAACCGGCCTAGGCTGGTCTAAGCAGTTTTTTCAGTAGGGGTGAGTGACTGTGTTATCTTCAATAACGTTACGGGTTGAGCATTAAAATTTGTAACATACAAAAACATAAAAAACTAAGTCTTCCCTATGAAGTGTTCTGCCTTTGTGCTTTATTTTCTTTGTTTGCTGGTTCCTACACCTGTATACAGCGCTGAAGTCCAGCATCTTTACACTGGCTTTAGTCTTGACTAGTGCGGCTGAATGACTTTTGTCCTGGGAGTCCTGTACCAATATGGCGGTGCTATTGACGCATGCCC
>NC_079449.1:0-5000 GCF_903798145.1 Danio aesculapii | reverse complement strand
GTGTGTGTCTGTCTGTCTGTGAGTATGTGTACGTGTGTGTGTGTGTGTGTGTGTGTGTGTGTGAGTTGATTGTGTTTCTGAGAGTTGTGTGTGTGTGTGTGTTGATTGTGTTTCTGAGAGTTGTGTGTGTGTGTGTGTTGATTGTGTTACTGAGAGTTGTGTGTGTGTGTGTGTGTGTATGTATGTATGTGTTTGTGTGTGTGTGTGTGTGTATGTGTGTGTGTGTGTTGATTGTGTTACTGAGAGTTGTGTGTGTGTGTGTATGTATGTGTGTGTGTGTGTGTGTGTGTGTGTGTGTGTGTGTGTGTGTGTGTGTGTGTGTGTGTGTGTGTTGATTCTGCTGCAGGCTCTGTTGCTCATTAACTGCTGCAGTTCAGCTGTCCATTACAGCTCAATAACAGCACAAAGCACTTACATACATCGACCTGTGCATTTGTGTGTGTGTGTGTGTGTGTGTGTGTATGATCAATTCTATTCAAGTTTATTTGTGTAACACTCTTCACATTAACTCTGGTTTCGCAGCAGCTTTAGTCCAGCAGCTCATCACTGCATTACGGTCAAAGTCAGAGGAGTTCAGGAGGTGTGTGAAGTAGGGATGTCCCGATACAACATTTTAACTTCAGATACGATACTGATATTGCAGCCGTCAGTATGAACTGATACCGATATTAATCCAATACAATAATCAGCACAAAGGATGAATACTTTACTTTGACCTGTTTGGTTGAGTGGAATGTGTGAACGGCTAGATCAAACTGAGAACATAAGCCAGCAACAGTGAGTATGGAAAAAAACAACATGTTTATTAAATATTGGCTGCATAATCGTAAATCTTTTACATAAAAATATATAAAAAATAAATAAAGAATAAATATTAAGACCCTGAAAAACATCTTAATTAAATAAACAAAATATATTTTTAAAGTGCAAAATACGAATTAAAGGTCACTTCAGGTGTTTAGTTTTTACCTTCAGCAAATGGTAAAACAGCTGAGAGCAGGAGCAGAAGAAAAACAATACTGTTAACTGACCTGAAGGATGAGCGTCTAAAGCTTATTTCACACACAGCTTCTTGATGAAATGTTGATCCAGTTTCCAGCTGAAAATATCTGTCACACTGGGCAGCAGAAATAGGGAGTTACTGTTAGAAGTTACTGTTAAGTTAATAAAAATGGGCAGTATGGTTAGCGCAAACATTTACAAGATCAGAGCAGTTTAATCTGTATTCGTTTCATAACATGATTATGGCTGTATAAATGTTCCCAAACAAAACATTATTAACTTTATAATAATATATATTGAAACACACCTTTTCTCCACAGCACATACAATAATGTGACTTAAGAATAATTTTATTTATCAAAATTCATTTTATTTGCATAATATATTGCACAGACTCCACCCTACTGCCCACATGGGAACAGTATGACAATGTAAATAAAGACAGAACTGCAAACTCATGTGCAGAGCTGACACTGTTTATCAGAGCACTTTATCTGTCTGGGCTTTTAAAGAAGAGTTCAATATGGGAATGCCTCGAATTAAATTCTCCTTCTGCCTGAAAGTAACACCATTCTTTCTGTTAAACTGTAATGGCCCTCAGCAACACAATGATGTCTTATTCTTATTAAACAGACAATTAAAACAACACAGATGTTTAGCATTTAACACCCTTTACATGACACTGTTTATTTTCAGTGTGTTCAAGTAAAAGATGAAATGCTGTAGTCTTAGTGCTGCTGAGAGATTGAGATGCACCGGCCAATGTTTGCGTATAAAGTAAAGTAAAAGCGCAGCTATGGATAGTGAAAGCAGAATCTGGGACATGTCAGGCGATTTAGAAATCCTGGCTGAGTGCATTTTTAAGTCCCAAATAGAGGACATGTCCGGGAAAAGAGGATGTATAGTCACCCTAAATAATGAGCTGGATCAGTCAATTTAGTAAAAGGCTTGTCTTCTCCACGTGTCCTCGCGCTCTTCTCAAAGCTACTTCTCTGTGGGTCTGCAGCAGCAGAGCATGCGAGTCTGTGGCAGAGTATTCTGTTTCTCACGCACACAGAACCGGGCCGCTGAGGTAAAATCTTCTGTGTGGGAAGCGCTGGTGTTGAATTGGGTATCACACTGGATGCACCACGATATGCCCTGACCGAATTGTAAACGTTTTCTCTGATTCGGTGCCTTGCGTTGCTTAGCAGCATATACAAAACAATGTAAAGATGGCTTGACATGGAGTAAATAAACCAGTGAGATGTGCCGTTGTTGAGAGCATCAGCGTGTGCTACCATCACAATAGCTTTCTATCGTAATACACCACCATAACATAGTGTAAAGAGCATGTTAAATCTTAAAGTGACTTTGCTAGCAGGCAGTGTTGTGATCATGTGGGCTTTGCACGTGCTGGCTCTGGACGCTGCAACTAAGTTTGGAGCGGATCGGACTGCTTATATCAGAGAGTTTTAACGCAGTCCGATATAGTTTTTTGGACTGATATCGGACCTAATTCCGATATCAATATCGGATCGGGACATCCCTAGTGTTAAGGCAGGACAGTGTAGATCACAGGTCTCAAACTGGACTTCTGGAGGGCCGCAGCTTTGCACAGTTCAGCTCCAGACCTAATCAAACACAGCTGATCAGCTAAGCATGGTGTTCAAGACACTATTGAGCAGGTGTGAGTTGGAGGTGGTTGAAGCTGAACTGTGCAGAGCTGCGGCCATCCAGGAACTGAGTTGAGACCACTGGTACAGACAAACACAGTGAACCAGCAGGTGTAGAGTCTATAGGTGAGGTCTACGTGCAGAAGCTCTATCAAGTGTATCTGTGTCTAATGTTTTCAGTCTGGATGTTTATGACTAGGATTCCCACCGGGATCGGGAGCGGTGTGTAAGCAGCAGGATTGGTTTTCTGCATGCATGCGCTAATTTTTGATTAAACAGCTTGGCTGTCACATTGGCTGTACATTGAGAATAGCAATAGATATTACCACTCTGAATTTACAAACACACATATAAAGTAAACTGTAACTTAAAGCTTTAACTGGGGCAGAGCAGAGTTATACTGGGAACGAGTCCCAGCTAATGCAGTCTAGTGACCCCCCCTGCGTGTGTGTGTATGTGTTGTCCTGGAAGTCCTCAATGATTGTCATCATCTCTCCCAGATCTTGGATCTCTAGAGGCCTCAGGATGAGCATCCCCAGGTGGAGATAGAGAATAAAGACAATCCTAGGCGCAGCTGCTGTTCATAATGTATTTAAACACGAGATATTGATGTCATGTGAAGATGAAAAGCTCGAAGGGATGAATTAGGACAGGACGAGTGTGTCCTACAGGTGGTTTGTCGAGCCCACTCACCTGCATGGAGCAATTACATTGCATCATACTGTTATGTGCGTCACTAAAGAGATGGGTCTTTACTCTAGTGTTAAACTGAGAGAGTGTGTCTGAGCCTCGGGTATTATCAGGAAGGCTATTCCAGAGTTCAGGAGCATTACAGTAATCTAATCTAGAGCTCATACAAGCATCTGCTGTGTACAGGATTTAGGCCCAATAAGTAATAATTCTGTTCTGTCTGAGTTTAAGAGAAGATAATTGTTGGTCATCCAGTCTTGAACATCTTTAATACACTCAGTTAGCTTAGAGTGTTCAGATGTCTCATCAGGTTTAGTTGAAATATATAATGGAGTATCATCATCATGTCTCTCTCAGTGCGGTGTTCCTCCTCGTCTCTCTGCAGTGCTCAGTCATCTAATAATGATGAATCTTCTACAGGACACTGATAATGTTTTGCTCATTTCACATGACGGCGGCGTCTGTGACACACACTCCATCATCACTGCGCAGTGACGCACAGTAAACACAGTAAAACACTGAACGATGGAGACAGAGCGCTCCTGATGGACTCCTTCATCCAGCTCTGGATATATTCATTAATGTCAGACCACATACCAGATCCCACAATGCACTGCACCTCTACATCTGCTGAACTACACAATCCCACAATGCACTGCACCTCTGAAGCTGCTGAACTACACAATCCCACAATGCACTGCGTCTCTGAAGCTGCTGAACACTGAACAGAAGCAGCACAGATGATGAAACTGCAGAGAAATCAGACGAGCTGCAGATCATTAGAGCAGAGACGAGTATTACTGACACTCTGATACTGTAGAACACACACACACACACACACACACACACACACACACACACCTGCACTAGTGTGTGTTGGGGCTGTCAGTAGTGTGCACTACACAGAGGAACAGGTGTGATTTAAAGTCAGAGCTCGTCTCTAATAAACTACAAGGGCACTCACTCTGAAGCAGACAACTAGATGAAGCCTGCTGCACTGGCTGACAATACTTGTATTTATGTGTGTGTGTGTGTGTGCGTGTGAGTGTGTGTGTTTGTGTGTGTGTGTGTGTGTGTGTGCGCGCGCATGCGTGTGTGTGTTTTTGTGTGTAGGGATGAGCAAAAATAGATTGAAATGTGTTTTAAAATAAAATACCAAACACCTGAGTGTTACGTGTATCAAAGTAAACTACAGTGTAAAACTACAGTAAAATCCTGTAGCGTGTCCTGAAAATACACCAACACACTTCACATGTGAGCAGGACACTTCCACACACTATAGGGCATAATGGATCAGTCCCTTCAGCATTAAACGGACTCAGTGAAGTGAACCATCATTAATAACAGCAGCAGCTTTAACCAGCTCTGGACATGAGGAGGTGTTCATCAACCTGTTTCTCTTTCATTAGTGTTTACATGTTGTACAAGTGTCCTGTCCTGAAGAGGATCTCATCACTGTAGACACCGTGTAACTCAGATAATAAGCTGGAGTACAGTACTGCATCTCTTCATTGTGTTTCCATCCACAGTCAAACTGACAGCATCTCTCACCAGTCTTATATTAAATCAGGGCGCTCTATGAGGAGCTTATTTAACCTTTCGTCACTTCATTTCTAAAAATACATTTAGATTTCTTTAGTTTTTAGGTCAAAT
>NC_079448.1:56825804-56859170 GCF_903798145.1 Danio aesculapii | reverse complement strand
TTTCTGTCCTTTAATTACCTTCAGTTCACTTTTAGAGTTGGGTAAGAAATCTTTGTGGTTAGGGGTGAGTCACAACTATTTTCCAGTCTACAAAAAAAGTTAATTGAAAATGCTGGGTAATCAAGAGAATGCAAGAAAGGGAACTTTGAATCTGGAAGAGTAATCTTCAGAATGTTAAAATTTTTAAGGAGAAACATGATTGATGTGGATAGGAAGTGATGAAACTGACATATAACCCAAGTAGATGAAATTGATCCAAGATAAGACTATAGAGCTCCAAGAGATCATGATTTGACACTGACAACAGTTTTCAAAGATTACTTAAAAGGAAGGAAATGCAGATGATCAAGATGTAGTTACAGAAACCATGATACAGATGAAAGATCCAATTGATGAGCCGAGATTCCTATGAGCCAAAAAGGGAGGGAAAAAAAAAAAAAAAAAAACCTTTTGGTTGGTTTAGATGTGAGTGGGTTAGGGTTATTTCAATCTTGAAGTAGATGAACATGATCCAAATACATGCCAAACCTCTTTTAGTTGGTGTAAAGGTTGGGGTGGGATAGGGCTGTTTCAATATATAAAAATTTGATTTAGTTGCTGTTTATGTTGATACTGACTGCTATATTTTTTCTACAGTTCAGAACAAGGAGGCTAAACCAGTATCAGCCATGCACTCCCAGCCTTTTTGAGCTTCAAGTTAGCACACCAGTCCCTGACTACCTCCCCACAATCCATATGGGACAGAATGCAGAGGTGGGCTAAGAGTTAGGGTTTATCCAAATTAAACTGCCATTTCATTCTCCTCTTTCCATAAAATCTGTCTAGATCTAAAACTCATTGAAAATAAAAAAAATTAAAAAAAAAGAAACCCTTTACAGTTATGTTCAAGTCAGAGTTATATTCCAGTCTAGAAAAAAGTAGACAAAAATGATTCTAAATGCTGGCAAATCAAGACAATCCTAGAAACATTTCTGAACATTAAATTATCACTACTTTTAAGAGAAGTTCCTAAAGCGGCATTCACTATGCCTCTTTTTTTGTAAATAAAAACACACACAATTCAATTCACCTTTATTTGTATGGCACCTTTACAATGTAGATTGTGTCAAAGGAGCTTCACAAAAGGTCATAGTAAATTGGAACACTAATTCTGTTTGTAGTGTCTAAGTTCAGTTCAGTGTGGTTTAATAATCACTACTGAGAGTCCAAACACTAAAGAGCAAAGCCAACGATGCGCAGTTCTACAGATCCCAAAACATGCAAGCCAGTGGCGACAGCGGAGAGGGGGGCGGGGCCAAAGAATTAGTAAATTATAGACATTTCAAACCTGCCTTTTCTATCAAAAGATACTATAAATCATATCTGCAAACTTTGACATCGGCTTTTATGTATCAGTTATTGAAAGCATATTCATGCTTTCATGACCTTTCAGTTAGGCTATTGTACTGTGTTACTAGGCAGTTGCCCTGCTGGCC
Source organism: Danio aesculapii (assembly GCF_903798145.1). Lineage (NCBI taxonomy): Eukaryota > Metazoa > Chordata > Actinopteri > Cypriniformes > Danionidae > Danio > Danio aesculapii. Next base: position 56,857,695 of record NC_079448.1, on the reverse strand, counting down.
TAATTATTAAACTTCAGCTGGTTCAAAATGCAGCTGCTAGTGTACCTTCTAGAACAAAGAAACCATATTACTCCAGTTCTTTCATCAGTGCACTGGCTCCTTAATAAAATTTCACACAAATTATCATTTTGACTACCTACAAAGCTCTGAACGGCTTAGCTCCGTTGTGGAGCTGCACATGGATTAATTTTCTCTTCAGGGTTTGGACTTCAGCAGTGAAAATTAAACCACACTTAACTGAACTAAACTTAATCTATGAAAACGACTGATTTAAACCTCTTATACCTGATCTGAAAATAAATCATGCAAAACCTCATTAAGATCCTGAGCTCAAACAGTTATAATAAATAGAGGTTTGTATGAATGTTTAAGAAACTGAAGCAGAGAAGGGAGATTCCTCAGAAGGAAGGATTGGTTTACACAACAGGTGAATAGATAGTTCACAGTTCCAAGGTAACCCATATACCCAGGGAGTTGAGCTGCCCAAAGAGCTGATTTAATGTGTATAAACCTAATAAAGGAGCTGCCTGGAAAATAATAGTTTTATAGTTAAAGTAATTATATAGTTAAGGTTCAAGATGGATTTAAAACCACTATCATCATAGCTGTCGCCCAAATGAGTTTACTTTATTATGAGACCACAGCAAATAATGACATGGAGTACTGTCTGACAAATAAGTAATGGTGGAAAACAGGTGTATGCCTACATCAGTTTGTGGTTAGTTGCGAACGTCTACATGTCTATGTGGTGAGGAGATATAGTTTACAATCGGACCAAACCATGATTTATTGCTTAAGTGAGAGCCTTGAAAAGTGAGGGCTGTTGTTTCTGAAAGGATTTTGATTGAGTACTACCACAAGGAATTCTTGATATTTGAGATGTTCTCATTTAAATGTTCTCAAAAACAACTGGGACCGGTTAAGTTGAAATGTTTAGAGGTGAAGAGGTTGCAATGTTCCCATGTAGTTGTGAGATTCTAGAAGGGTTAGGTATGGTTAAAACCTTTCATTTTTTTGAAAAGCCATGTACACGAGAGGTTCTGGAGAAGATATCTAGGATAAATTGTCTGAAAAGGTTCAGGGATTAGATGTTTTAGAAGATCAGATATTTGAAAAGTTCCCATGGAAATATTGGATGTTAAAGAAGAGAAAAATCTGGTCTTCCCTAACCCTAATGCTTGAACGTTCATTAGATCTGATGTTTGAATTGTCGACTTTTCAAAAAATTCACGGTTGACTGGTGAAGGTGGGCAATGTGCTGTTGTGTGGAGGTGCTAATCACCAGTAGAAGACTGGGCTTCATTTAAGGCCTGCTCGCCCTAGGCCACCGTCCCTGCGTGCTGTCCAAGTGGACCCAGGGGGGCTGAATACTCACCACTCCCCCAAGTGACCTTTTGTTAACACCGCAAGGTTGCCCAGGTCACCCGAGAAGAGTCTGTAGGGTTAGGGTCTCCTTTAAGGGCCTACTCTGGCTAATCCAGAGACCAGGCTCCACAGGACCCTAGATTTCTCCAAGGAACACGAGAGCCCTTCTTGAATCAACTGAATCTAACAGGTAGACTCAGGGAGAGAAGTAAGCCATGAACTGGTCATTGCATTCTTCTCTCCCTTTGATTTTCTCCAGAGTACCTCCGGTCAACATCCAAGGAGTTATGTACACCCAAGACAACTAGCGTATTGCCCCAATTGTGACCAGAGGCATCCAGACAGATTATCCTGACCTCATGATCATTGAGATCAATGAACATTTGTTAAGAGATCAGGTCGAGATTCAGTCTGGCGGATATATCCCAAGAAATATATCAATCTTCTACCAGACATCTTCTCTAAGGCAATGCAAGAACCAATCCGACATCATCCTTATTAAAGATAACCGTTGGGAGCATTGCCCTGAGGAAAAGGAGAGTCTGGGCCATTGACCAGTTGTTGAGACACAGCATTTCGGCAAGGGTGAGTTTTCTCATGACTGTTTGTTTATTTCTTTGTTTTTTTGCTCTTGTTTGTATATTGTCATTCAGACTTTGGTTATCTGATGTCTAGGTTGTTTTCCCAAACTTTGGTTATCATATTTTAGCTTATAAAGTCCTTTAAAATGTTGTTTTATAAGAGAATAGACCAGAGGCAAATGACTCATTAGTATTCGTGTTTTTGCACCAATCACGTTTGTTCTCAGTTGAATGTGTCATAGGTCAGTTTAAATAACTTATATCTCTGTTGTTTTTTTATATTTTGATTTTATTTTTTCAGCATTTTAATCTGTATATTGTGTAGAAAATTGTTGAACAAAAAAAAACAGTTATTACTGATAAACAATATTTTTATGAGGTTACCGTCTTTGAGGAGTATAGCTGATATAGTGGGGTCCCTTACAATCGCCTCAGAGTTCAAGTCGCGTATGAACTCTCTTCTTGCTAATTAATACATTCAACCTCAACCTCAACCTCAACCTCAACTTCAGGTAGTGGTGGACAAAGCAAGGCTTCATGAAACCCTGAAATCCCGCGACGATTTGAAACCCGACTCTACATTGAATGCCTAGTGGTCATTGTTTTATTGAATTGCTCTGGAACAGCTTCAGCAACGAACAGTTGAGTATATTGAGGTATTAAACTCACTTTGTAAGATTGAACCCTCAAGTGATATAATGGAGTGGTTACGATTCCTGACTACCATGCGGGGATTGTTGGTTCGGATCCATACTGATCCAGCTACTTTGAAATGCTTTAATATCAGTTTAAGATGCTTTGTTCGTGTATCATTTTGTTTCAACATTGGTCTGACATCCGAATAAACACTTTGTGAATAAATATGTCTTGTTTTGGTCATAAAACAGGGTTGTTGCTAGATCAGATACAGTTGTGGACAGAAGTTAACAAGAATTATTTATATTATTCATTAAATTTCCCATTTATTGTATTTTATTAACATCTACGCAAAGCCTAAACCCAACCATCACAGTACTGTAAAAATATTAATTATTGTTTTACAGTTACATAAATGATGCTAAATTAATGGCGTATCTGCAGCTGTATCCTATCTAGACTACACCATAAAACAGTAACATGATTAAAACACATAAAATCAGGATTTTGGAGTATTTGTGCAAGTCGGGAATAGAACCCAAAAGTCATTTGAAACCAGTTACAACACGCACACGCACGGTCCACTAGGCAATACTAGACCATACTAGACAGAAACTCATGATTGACCCTGTCAGTCAAATGCAGATTCTCCAGGTCTCGAAAGGCTTCTGAACTGATCAATGCTTTGAATCGCTTTAGTCACATGACCAGGTGTTTCGAAACACTTTAGTCATGTGACCTGAGTGTTTCGGATCATGCTTCGGTACAGTGTTTCGAAACACTTGCGCTTCGGGATCTTGACACTGGGTCGAAACATCAGTTTCACGTCAGGCATCCCTAAATGCAGGTGAGAGTACTAATCTTGTGGTTCAATCCACAGTAATGTTGAGTCCCACACCTCAATCATCTGAAATGACTTGCAATAAATAATATGTAAATGCCATTGGAACAGTTTTAATGAGCAAGTTCTGATGGAATTGAGGACTGATCTGCTCTGAGAGATATTGCACTAAAATGAAATAAGAAATTAAGCTTTTGAGGTCATACTTGCTGAGCTTAACCTTGACTCAGTTGCATGAAAGCAGACTAAATTAAGTTACTATGGAGGTTTATTCTCTGCAGCTAGCCTGAGCTCCAGAGCAGGTTAACAACCAGGCTAAGATTAATCCTAGTGATTTATATGTTAGTTTCATTGTCAATGCTACTTGAAATAAATATGTTTTACAGTCACTCCATGCTATTGTCATTCGATACTGTGGAAATATAAATTTATATACTCTAGTTTCAAATGAACAATAATCTACATATAACTGAAAAGCTTTGGTTTTTGATGATATCATTTTATTAACAGCCCAGCCATGAGGGACATTTACCTTTGTCTTTCTGACTACAGGCTAAGCCAGAGTAATGCAAATGCTATGGCCAGGCTTTTAACGTCTCTGCCTTTGCCTTTGGGTGATACTTTCAGGCCAAAGAAATCACTTTTGTTGATTAACTTGTGTGGTCAGTTGCTGGGCCGGTTTCTAACACCTATATGCTGGTTATCATGCTGACTCCAATACTGAATTTGCATGCTTTGTTTAGCCATTTCCCCTCCTCCTAAGAAGACATTATAGACAGGACAACTTTGTCTTAATTCAGACTTGTGATAAAACTCGCAGACTGCAGACCCCCAGTAGGCTCCTGTAGACACATGAACTTCTTGAAGACGCTGTATGACTGCAGATTAACCAACACGACTCAATAAAGGAATTCTGCTTGTTTCGAGTCTCCTGGACTGGGTTCTCTATCTCTTTCATTTACTTATTTTTTTACAACTATACGTTTATATATATATATATATATAAACATTTCAGATTTAAATATGGGGAGAAAAGAGAGAAAAACATACATATACAGTGCTCAGCATAAATGAGTACAGCCCCTTTTAAACATGAATCTTAAACTAGATTTTATTTAACAGTTATATTCATTAAAACAGGAGTTTGTTCACCTAACATCTGTCGGTATAGAAAGATAAAATATTTCAATTCAAATGAGATTATAAAAAATACAAATTACAAACTAAAAAAATCTGCAATTTTAATTTTTTTTATATTATATAATGTTAATATATTACAATTATAAAGTATTTTGATGATGAAACATCAAAAATTTGATTAATTACACTTAATTAGAAAGAAAAAACAAATGAAAGTGATATATAAATGATCATATAGATGAAGATTAAATAAAGTTGATGAAATAAACTAAACAGATAAAACAGATCTGTTATATTGGCTAAGCGTTTGTAATAATCTTCATGATAAATTCACTATAGTAGCACGAATGTTCACTGGTCACATTAAAACACTGAGTGATTCCAAGTGATGTGCATTTGGCATTTTACATAAACATTTACAACGTGTTGGCAAGGCCTTTTACATTTTTGGAAAGAGTTTGATGCATCATCATATATTAAACAGCAGGGGTCGCCAGCAGGTGGCGTTTCACTCATACGCTTAAAAACAGCTAGTCGTTTTGCAAAGAAATTATTAGATCAATTGATTTGATGCTTTGGAGAGCTTATTTTCTTCCATCACTGGAGAAACATCACAATATTCAACAGCCATGTAAACATTTATTCATTCATTCATTTTCTTTTTGGCTTAGTCCCTTTATTAATGCAGGGTCACCACAGCGGAACTAACTGCCAACTTATCCAGCACATGTTTAACGCAGTGGATGCCCTTCCAGCTGCAACTCATCTCTGGGAAACATCCACACACACTCACTCACACACACACACTACAGACAATTTAGCTTACCCAATTCACCTGTACCACATGTCTTTGGACTGTGGGAGAAACTGGAGCACCCAGAGGAAACCCGAGCGAACGCAGAGAGAAGATGCAAACTCCACACAGAAACGCCAACTGACCCAACCGAGGCTCGAACCAGCAACCTTCTTGCTGTGAGGTTACAGCACTACCTATTGCGCCACAGCATTGCCCCATGTAAACATATTAAGGCTATTTAGTACAAATAAATAAATAAAACCCTTCATTTGGTCTATTTCACTTCCCATAATGCACCACAGCACAGATACAAAAGGTCACTCCTGATGTTGCTCTGGGGTCTCCACTGCTTGCAGAAACTGCTCAGAGGTAGGGTTAGGTACACTGTAAAAAAAATGTCTGTGATTTTAACAGTAAAAGTCTGTACAATCTACAGTGAAAACCTGTTAAATGATTAACAGCTCATTTCAGTACAAAATACGCAAAATAACTGTAACAGATCTAACCTTTGTTTTCGACAAACTAATCAGAGTGTCTGAAATCTCACCATACACCCTCATTCACTAGTCCCTAAATTAGTCAATTAGTTTAGTCCACTAGACAGAGTGAATGACCACAAATAAGTGAATTGATGAACACCTGCTGTTAACAAGCACAATCACTGAAGGAAAGAACAAGAAATAAAACTACAGACACAGCCTCACACCAAACCAACTGAATTAAAACAGCGAATTAAACAACTCCATTAAATAACAGCATTAGCAGCTTCACTGATTACACTTTGATTCAATTCTTTCATTTCTGCAAGAATATTTGATAATTAACAGAGGTTTATATTTTTATTGAAAATGTTTGATTTGACCTCACCATCATGGTGATCAGAGGCTGCATTAGTTGAGCTCTTAAACATTCTCACTTCCATTTAAATGTTTCGCTGGCTGTTAAAACTGTGTTTCTGAAACTCATCAGTTACAACAAGACAAGCCATGAAAACTTGTAAGTACTTGTTACAGAATTGATTTTAATAAGTCACAAAATGAGTAGTAATTAATTATATTTAATTAATGTGATGTTATCTGGGGCAGTAGTACAGCCTCCAGAAAGTTCAATAAACAATTATGATGGAATTAATCAGTGTTTCATTCAGAAAACCTTGAGAGCTTAAGCAAGACACACAGACTTCAAGAATCAGGATATGAACCTCAACCATGGTTGCTAAAAAAAAAAAAAAAGCTGCTTAATTCATTCATGCTGCAATGCATGCTGGGTGCAAGCATAGTACAAAAATACTCCCATCATGCATTGCAGCATGAATAAATTATGCCGCTTTATGCTCTTAACATTTCTTTCTTTGCCTTTATTTATTTTGTTTTTGGGGTGTAATATTTCAGTAGAGTGTTTTGTATTGTTCTGGGTTGTTTTTTATTAGATTTTTATGTTTTGTTTGTCACCATTATTGAGATTCAAATACTAATTGTTGAGATCTGTGTGTTTTCGAGTTCTGCCATAGTTCAAATGTTCTCATAATGACTGGTGTATTTAGGCCTGTTAAATTGTCATTGATTGCTGAAGCTCCAGTGGTTGCATTTATATATTGTATTCAATTCTCACACTTAAGATGATGTTCAACAAGATTGGCTTTGATATTATAGTTAATCTCATCACACTTAATTTTATGTTTGTTTTGGCTTTTCATGCTATACAAATAGTGTGATTAACACAATTAATTAATGCAACCAAAGTTTAAAGTGTTTTAAGTCAAGAAGTTGAGGATCCTGACTAAAGCAGGCTCTGTCCTCCGTCATGGTGACATCAAATGAACAACAATTTCATTAGGAGCTTTTGTTCATGTGACAGAAATAAAGTCAAAGGTCAGTAATAAGTGAAGCTCCTGGTGTTTGTGGAGTTGTTTAATGATCTCTACTGAGATCTTGAGAAATAAAAGTTTTATTGTGTAATTATTTTTTTAATTAATTATTATTTGATTTAGTTTTATTTTCAGTTGATTTCATCTTTGATTTTGGCTGTAATTTATGTTATTTGGTCTTGTTGTTCTTTCCTTTTACTGATTCTGCTTGTTAACACTTGTTCATCAATAATTATTAATCCTCCTTTAATTAGACACTTAATTATCTCATTAACTTCATCCCTGTCTGAGTGTTCAACCCTCTGTAGTGAGGACACTAGTGAGGATTTTGCTCTGGGATTTGAGGGGTTAAATTTGTTTGATGAAAAATACAGACTGTGGAATGTATTTTTAACAGAAAAATTCTGTAGATTGAATTTACGAATGTAAAATGTTAAAAACAGTAGTTTACTGGCAACCACAGCTGCCAGTATTTTTTTGTAAAATCAGGAAAAACAACAGTAAAATACTGTAAAACAGTTTTGTTTCACCATTGTGGAGAGTCTTAGCATCTGTGTGCAAGTCCAAGATGATCATCAGTGAACCTGATGTTATGCTGCGTCTTCTTTTGTTTAAAGATAACTGTGTAGTTTCTAATGCAGTGAAAGTCTGTTTGTTAATTAGTCACACATAAACAATAATGCATTTAATGACTTTATTTAAAGCGTTTTTGTAGTGAACTGATGTAGGATGGTTCTCAATATGCTCAGATATATTACATAGACATTTAAAATGTTAATTTTAATGCCAGTAAATGCCAATTAAAACGTAGTTGCTTTCTGCAAATATAAATAACTAACTCAAAGGTTTGTAAATGATCATTGCATCAGTTGAATACAATTTTCTCTTGTTAAAAACACAACATTTTTCTGTAAAAACTATTTTACAGAAAAATTCTGTATTTTTTACAAAAAAGTTCTGGCAACCATAGCTGCCAGTATTTTTCCGTAAATTTTACAGAATTTTTTTACAGTGTAAGTATGATTAATGAAAAGCTGGTTACGGATAATAATAATAATTAAACAATATTGGTGAACATTAATTACAGATTTTATGCATTCATGATCACACAGAAATCCCAATAATCAGATCAGAACAGCAAGAGTACAATAAAAAGACTTGAGCAATAACACAACTTCATGACACCTCCTAAAGCTAACACGTAATGAACATTTTCAGTAAATAATTGTATTATTGAAAACATACTGATAAACAGAATAATTCTGTCCTCTGCATGTACTGTTTTTCTCCCATTTTTAGGATCATTGACTACACAGCGTTAATCCTATTTCATATTTAAACAATCATTAAAGGTGTATTTTATTATTATTAATGACCGTTTAACACTCTGATTGCAAATACAGAATAAAACAGTACGAGGCTCTTGGAAAAAGACATTTTTAATTTGACTTTGATCTTTATTTTATTACCATTTTAACTGATTTCTACACAAGTTAATATAGAAATAACACTCTCATAACAGCAGATGGCGCTCTAGGCTAGTGTTCTAGGCCAGTTTCAGATCTAAGCATTTACCTGTTCATGTTCAGGATTTAATAATGCCACTGATTGAACATTTCCAATGTATACAGTTTATTGAAGTCTTTGTGTCCTGAACATTTCCTACACAACACACTAATATGACCTTATTGACAGCCTCAGAGTCTGCACAGACTGTACTGTCTATTCCTGCTTTCATCTGTGAGTATATGTAGGAGATGAAGTCTGTAGCTGCATGTGGACGGATGGAAAAGCATGTTTAATCATAGTTTCCCAATGACCAGCTCTGGTATTGTTGACCGATGAAATGCATACAATAAGACATTATGTGGTAAATGTTACCATGTTTTCCAACATAGCCTGATATATTTCTAAACAGGTTGTATTGGCAGATTAATTGCTGATAAAAACATGTAGTGAATGCATTTGTGAACCTCTGTGTGTTTCATGAACTAGTCTAATTGAAGCATCTGCATTTCCTCTGGTCTGATTTTTGGGCTGGTTGACACTGTAAATCAATCATTTTCTCTTCTGCCCTCAGAGCATTTGGAGCAAATAAAGCTGTAACCTGCTGCGCATTATCATTGTCTTCTGCTTACTAGTCAGTAGGGGGAGCCAGAAACACCAGTGTGAAGGTCTGTCAAGGTGAAAGTGTGCCTCATGCGGCTCTGTGATGAAGACATAAAGCAGACGTTCAGAAAAGCAGATCAATCCTCCAGTCAAGCTAAACAACCACAAACAGCCCTTATGCTCATTAATGTGCAGAATCTGGGCCTGCCACCACACAGAGGTGTGTGATTTGCAGCTCCGTGTGTATTCATCCCTCTGCTGATTACACTTTAGATAATTAAAAGGTGAGTTAACTTAATCAACCGGCTGCAAAGACATTTTGAGTTGATTAAGCTTCAGTGGTTGAAGTTGTGCCAAATGATTTTTTTAAGTTGAATGAAAAACTGGTTTAAGACAAGTATACTTTACGGAATAATTTGGTACAACTTCAACCACTGAAGCTTAATAAACTCGACATTTTAAAGCAACCAGTTAATTTTAAGGTAACTCGCCTTTTTATTTATACTAAACACTAAGAAATCAAAATTTAAAGTCTCCTCAACTGGATATTTTTATTTCATTGAACAAACAGTTCCAAACATGCAGTTAAATCATTTTAAAGAGAAAATTCAACTCATAAACATGTCCACCCAACTTATAATTTTAAACTGAGTTAACAATTTGTGAGTTGGATATTTTACAGTGTACTATTTCAGCGCTTCTCGAAGACACCATGAGAAGATGGTGTATAACTGTGTTTGCTTGTGTTGCGAATGTTTTAAATCATTTTTGTTAATAATATTGCTCTTCTCAAGTGTTATAAATGCGTTCTCCACAGTTCCTGCACTGACCACAAGAGGGATCTCTCAGCCTGACACTTTCAATGTGGACTCCATTTCCCATAATCCCCTGCTTTACATAGAGTCTTCACTAACATTTTTGCTTTAGAAAGACAGCTCTCTTTTAAGCAGCTCAGGCTTGCACAAGTCTTGTTTACCATGTTTCTGTAATTGAATCTGTTCAGTAATTATCTCTGTGGGCTTTACACCTCTGCCATGGTCCTCTTCACAGACACTGTTTAATACATTAATGTTATTCTGATTCATGAAATGTAATATTCAACATAAACACATCAGAGCCCTCGGGAATTCTCTAAGTCAAAACATGAATAAACACAGTGAATAAGGTGAAGGAAAGAAAGTGAGTGATATATAAAGAGAGAAAGAGACGTGTAATCTCTGAAATGTGCTTCATAAGATCAGACTGTGAGAAGCTCTTTTAAAGGTTCATAAATTAGCTACTGTTTTCTGGCTTTATTATGCGTCAGAGATGTTGCCTTTGGTTTTCCAGAGAGTGTATTGATTTCCCGAGTGTTTCCCACAGCAGCACAGAGAAGCGATAATAACTCAATCCATCTTCTTCAGGCCTCGGAGGACACGACGCGGCATTAAACTGCAGAGATGCTGACAGCCATGCAAATTCACTGTTTACATTTCAGAATAATTTAAGACCAGGACAGAACGTTAACAGGAATGCTTCACAGAAAAAGGACATGGCTGTTATTTAGTCATCCTAATGTCCTGTTAGGTATTTACACTGAACCTGCTCTACTGCAGGCTTTTCCACTGGTTTAATGCCTGCGTTTGGTGGACATGTCTTAATCATCACTGTTTTATTTTACATAAAATGAGGAGTTAAAATCATGACAATGTAGGATACTGTTTTATCTACACTGATATCCTTAGTTAGGAAGGGTTTTATTTGATGTAAAACATGTGGAAGGATGACTTTACAGTAATTAATGATTAATGTTCTGGCTGATATCCTGATGACATCTGTAATGTACTAGCTGTGTTTAATTTGAAATGAATTGTATTTAATCAAACTCTCTCTTTAGATTTTGGTTAACTCATAGAGTAACTCTGCTAAGTTTGTGGTCTGGAACTTAATCTGCATGAAGATAATAATAATAATAATTAGCTTATTATTGCTCTGATTTCGCAGAGCTTATACAGCTCTCAGTAGAAGTAAAACCAATCTTCCTCCAAACTTGGATATTGAATCCGAACAGCCGTGTGTTTGTTTATGCCCAGAGTCTCCTCTAATTCTTCAGTCACAAAACACACTGATTCCAGTAAATCTGACTTCTGTCAGTAACTGTGCTCAGTCTGTGTTTCTGCTTCTCAGGAACACACTAGCAGGTCTGTAGATTAGCTTTAACGTTTCAGATGCAAACAAACAACTCTTACACACAAGTCCAGAACTATTGATCTGCTTAACTGAACCTGATATCCTCTTCTGTTTTATACTATGCATCTGTGTTTACTTATACTACTCAATCTAATACTTATTTTAAAGAGAAAGGGAACTAAATCTGTCTATTTGGAGGAGTTACCAAGACTTTGGAAAGTCTGGAGCTTAAAAAATGCTAGTTAGTTAGTTAGTTAGTTAGTTAGTTAGTTAGTTAGTTAGTTAGTTAGGGTTATAAATGGTAACACTTTACAATATACCTGCATTACTTAATATTTGTAAATGTGTTTACAAAACTAAACATTGAACAATACATGTATTACTGTATTCCTTCATTGTTCATGTTAGTTAATGGAAATAAAGTTGTTCAACAGTAGTTCATGATAACTCAGTGCATTAACAAACAGGCATGAATTTGGATTTTAATAATGCATTAGTAAATGTTGAACTATTGTAAGACTGCAATAAAACTATAAAAACTCTGGAATCTGGAAGAGGGGATGCGAGAACACATTCAGAACATCCTTCTCGCCCTCATCCCTCTCCCTTACTGGTGTTGTTTTTAATTATAATCATTCAGGTGTGACTGGTAAACTGGTGAACTGTCTTCAAACTTTTTTTCACCCCAAACCAATGGGTAACCCTTTGTAGTTAGTTAACTCTGAGAACAGAGACAGAGTTTTGGGGGTTAGATAGTCGTGACTGTTTCACAGATGTTAATGGATATCTATAGAGAAACTGGTGAATGGTTTTTCTCTCCTAAGGATGAAAATCCATAATTTTGATAAACTTTTTTCACCCCAAACAAATACATGACCCTTTGTAGGTTATTAACTCTGAAAACAGAGTCAGATATTTGGGTGCTAAATATTCATGACTGTTTCACAGATGTTAATGGGTAATTAAAGAGTTTTGGCAAAACACAGCCTCTGTGTGTCTCTTCTATTGCCAGGTATGCTGACTTTATGAAACTATTTTAACCATGTGTTTGTATGTGTGTTTATATGGTATGCTGATCAGTTGTGTTTTTGTATTATTCCCTCTAAGTGATGCTTTTACCTGCCTGGCAAAATCAATGTTACCTTTAATTCATACTGGAGTTTTCCGAATTCACTGTATCCAGTAGATTAAGTGGAGTCTGCGCTACCTTTACGATTCGACATAGTTATTTGATTAATAGGTGCATTTGACTGCACGAAGCTGTTTTGGCACGACAGCATGAAGATCTTTTAATCATTTATTCACTCAAAGTAGCAAGAGGCACGGGCTTGGCTGAATTTTCATTTTTTTAGGAATGAGTAAGCAGTTTGCAACCAGCATATCCGAATATTAGTTAATCCTGCACTCTCTGACTAACTTCAGAGTGTCGACACACTGTCCATGAGAAGACACGCAAACCCGGAGCGTGAAACTCTGAGCGGCGTCTGATCCCTTATGAACGTACAATTCAGAATATCGGACCAAAGAAAATATCAAATTCTAAATCACATCACAACTACTAATATGATCAGCTAAAAACATAAATGGTGAATTTATAACAATTAAAACTGGAGTCAGATTAAATTACGTGCAGATTAAATTAAGTCAGAAGTGAAATTGGTCAATAAATATTAATGAAGTAATATAACTTCTTCCAGAAGCGCCCGAAAAGGCATACACGCAGAATTACTTCGACCACAACACTGGATTCAGGCATTGAACCGGTGAGTGGAATCTTACACTATTAATCAATGCTGTCATTATTAGCCCATATTAATAAATACATTAACCAACACTATCTAATGTAATTTTATTGTAAACCTTTTTACACATAATTGGAAATTTGACATATAAATACAATTCATTCTTTTTCTCTTTAACCTAGTTCCTCCATCAATCTGGAGTCGCCACAGCGGAATGAATCGCCAACTTATCCAGCACATGTTTTACGCAGCGGATGTCCTTCCAGCTGCAACCCATCAAGGTAAAACAATGCCAGGATAAAATATAAACATAAATCTATATGTCTCCTATGTATTTATTGTAGCCATTTCATCAGCAAATATAGAGGGTTATGTCAATGTGATGTGCAGTATTCAGTGTCACCTATTAGATAAAGAAAAGCTGGATATCTGACAGGAGTCTGCAGTGAAAACACGTCTCTGTATTCAGTAATGTCCAGAATATACTGAATATGCAGTATGTGCTGATGGACATCAGTTAATTCTGTACAGCCAAACCTGTTTCCCACCTGCTGATCTACCTCTCGCTTCTCTCTTCTTAATCCTGCCTCAGCACCACAGAGAAAATGCTTACAAATAGTTGTAAAGGGTTGCTTGGGCATATTTTTATGACAGTTTCGAAGTAAACATGCAGTGTTTGCTCTGCACTAAATCATCTGCTTAATTATGTCTGGAACTCCTGAGCATGTCTGGGGCTTCGTGTTTTCACATTGTTTATTATATTCATTACAGCACTTCAGAAAGGAAAGATCTGGAGACACTAAGAGGTTGATCATTTCCACCTTATATTAATAATACACACTGTCCACTAAACTTAACTAACAGTGCAAACAAGAGCGAAATCTAGATTAAAAAAATGAAGCAATCCTGCAGATGTCAGCACAAATAAACACATGATTCATAGGCGATCTGCCTCACAATCATACTTTGTGTAAAAAAAATAATAACGCAAGCCATTTTTAGTGATGTTTTGTAAACAAATTTGGGGAGGAGCACGCGCAGAAGTTTCAGTATCAAATACGTCATCGACAATTATTCCATTATCCAATCAGTTCTTGACCAAACCCCTATATATACCAAAGCTGTCTTACCTGCGGCATCTCACGACTTTAGCATCCCTCCACCACCCCGACACCTCACCGCTTAAGCATTACAATCCCGGGGGGAGCGTTCTGGGGCCGGGCTAGATACTTCGCTCGAATCCCAATTCCTCTCTGTTTCCTGATAAGAGGAATAACTCGAGTTTGGGTCTCTCCGATCTCAGAGCCCTCTCCCCGGACAGCACGCCAAATATGCTTTATACTGAAACTATTACAAGTGTAAACTCGTGAACTGCCACTTGTGTTTATTTCACCAGATCACTGTGATGAATTACACATTATGATACGGTTTTACTCCACTGCAGGAATGTGAGCAGTCCCATATTTCTCTGGTTAGGCTCATATGAGATCGCTTTATTTGGTTTGAGCCCCAGTTTCTCTTCCTGATGCATCTGCTTTTTTCTTCTAAACTTGTTTGAAGTGCCACTACAGACACATCATGGACTCCCATGTTCATTAATTTAGTATTTTTAGTTTGGTCGTGCTGTGCTAACCACTGGCTCAACTAAACGCAGCAATGCTTTAATTGGCATGTTCAGGAAATCACAGTGCAGAGATAATTTGTTGCTGCTCTTTTGAACCTTCATAGACGAGAGCTGGTTTCCACAGCTTCATGCGGCACAAACTCATGCTAACCCTAAGAACAGAATAAACTCTCCCTGACAGAGAAAATCACAGTCCTGCGGTGAACAGATTATCTCCACATAAAGAGCTGACGGGCCGATGCTCTATACTTAGCCGCTCAACTTCACTTGGTGAAAAAGGCTGTTGGAAACTTTATAACCACGGGTTTCAGTGCCGGGATGAGTTACGAGTAACAGAGTTAAGCACAGTTTGACAGATGTGTCAGTCGTTTAATTAGCCGACTGTAATGCTTCAGTGTGAGAGACTCTTTCTAGATGATGACCATAGTAAACGACCCATTTCAGGAAAGTGTGCTTCATTTTATCAGAAGTTCGTTTCAAGCATGTTTGTTGTTATTTAGATAATTCAATTCAATTCAATTCCCCTTTATTTGTATAGCGCTTATACAATGTAGATTGTGTCAAAGCAGCTTCACATAGAAGATCATAGTAAATAGGAACAGTGTAGTTCAGTTTATAGTGTTTTAGTTCAGTTCAGTTTAGCTCAGTTCAGTGTGGTTTAATAATCACTACTGAGAGTCCAAATATTGAAGAGCAAATCCAACGATGCGCAGCTCTACAGATCCTGAACCATGCAAGCCAGTGGTGACAGCGGAGAGGGAAAAAAACTTCACTAAAGGTGGAAGTGAAGAATTAAAAAACCTTGAGAGAAACCAGGCTCAGTTGGGCACGACCATTTTAATTTCTCCGCTGGCCAAACGTCTTGTGCAGAGCTGCAGTCTCAGTGGCGGAGGCTGGAATCTGGCCTCAGCGAAGACTCGTCTGTCTCTGGAGCGTCACAGGAATCAGTCTCATGTTCTCCACTCCTCCATGACCATCACAGTAGCTGCTCAGGATACGGCCAGGTCCAGGATATGGAAACCTTGGGATCATCTCGTCGTTGGTCTTGGATCGAATCAGTGACTCTGCATAGTCTGAGGGCCTCGGGAAGAGTATCCCCAGGTGGAAATGGAGAAAATAATTAGCGTAGCTGATGTTCACAGTGTATATCAACAAGATGCATAACCTGTGTGGATGTTATGAAGCGGACGGGAGACAGAGGTAAGGAAACGTTAGGGTGTTTATTGAATGACAACAAGGAGCACATGAAGGATAGCCAGGAGGATCAGGAATGATGTTGGGGTCTTTTCCTCCGTGGCTGGGTAACAGGAATACACGAGGATGGACAGCACACACCAGATACAGCTGACAGAGGATGACACAGACTTGGAAGGACTAGAAGACAGGACGATTCGGGAGGACCAGGAAGACTAGGAGGAATACAAAGAGAACAGGTAAGTAAATCGTTTGTTTAGCTGAGGATGACTACGCTGAGTGGTCGCTCAGTTGTCCGCTTTCGTCGAGACGAGCCCGGACAATGAGCGACTGGAGTGCTGTGCTTTTATCTGGTGCTCGTGAATGTGATGCAGCTGTGTGCTCATTAGAAGTCAGGTGATGGTGATCTTCGTGAGTGGGGGTCGTGAGAGCCTGACCAATCCATGACAGTACCCCCCTCCCCAGGGCCCGCTCCTGAGGGCCGACACCTCCGACGCCGTGGTGGTCTCCCTCTGCCTCTAGGCGCTGGGAACTCAGGGTGGCTCTCATGAAACTCCACCATGAGACTAGGATCGAGAATATCAGCTCTGGGAACCCATGTCCTTTCTTCGGGGCCGTACCCTTCCCAGTCCACCAGGTACTCCAACTGGCCACCACGACGTCGGGAACGCAAGATCTCCTTCACTGCGTAGACGGCTCCTTCTTCTAGGAGCAGTGGAGGAGGGGGTTCCTCTTCGTGGTCAGGCTCTGTGGAGGGAAGAACAGGATCGTGATAGGGTTTCAGGAGTGATACGTGGAATGTAGGGTGAATACGGTAGTGAGAGGGTAATTGTAGTTTGTAGGTGACGGGGTTAACCTGTTCCACGATGGTGAAGGGACCAACAAATCGGGGACTTAACTTGCGAGAGGGCAGTCGCATGCGTATGTCCCGGGTGGATAGCCACACCTTTTGTCCGGGTGTGTATCTGGGTTCTTCAGACCTTCTTCTATCGGCGGTTACCTTGCTTCGACGGACTGCCCTCTGCAGATGTTGATGAGCCTCGTCCCAGACTCTCTCGCTCTCCCGGAACCAGTGATCCACTGCGGGGACATCAGATGGTTCGCCATCCCAGGGAAAGAGCGGTGGTTGGAAGCCCAGGACGCACTGGAATGGCGTGAGTCCGGTGGAGGGTTGCCGCAGTGAATTTTGGGCATATTCTGCCCAGCCCAAATACTGGCTCCAGGAGCTCTGGTGACCACTGCAGAAGGTCCTCAGGAACCGTCCCACCTCCTGAATCTTCCTCTCTGTCTGCCCGTTGGTTTGGGGATGATATCCAGAAGAGAGGCTGACGGCCACACCTAGGAGCTTGAAGAAGGCTTTCCATAGACGTGAGATGAACTGTGGACCTCTGTCCGACACAATATCTTCTGGAATACCAAATGACCTGAAGACTTGATTAAAGATATTGTCGGCTGTTTCAAAGGCTGTGGGAAGACCTTTCAGAGGGATTAGTTTGACAAACTTTGAGAATCTATCTACTATGACTAGAATACAGGTATTACCTTCTGACGAAGGGAGATCAGTGATAAAGTCCACTCCTAGGTGTGACCAGGGACGGTTCGGAATCGGCAAGGGATGGAGCTTTCCAGCGGGTAGATGACGTGGGCTCTTGGATTGGGCACAGTCCTTACAGCCCTGAACATATTGCCTCACATCCCTTGCCATGTTTGGCCACCAGAATCGTTGGGATACTAGCGAGAGAGTATTGTTGATCCCTGGATGTCCAGTGCCTAGCGAGGTATGTAAGGAGTGGATCAGATCTACCCGGTGTTCAGGTGGTATGAACTGCCGATGAGGAGGGCATCCCGGCGGAGCAGGGGCTTCCGGAGTGGCAACGACTGGAGGAGCGTTCCAGGTGATCGGACAAATGGAGATGTGTTCGGGAAGAATCTTCGTTGGGAGTTCTTCATGATCGTGATGCTCGTGTAAACGAGAGAGAGCGTCTGCTCTTAGATTCTTGGGTCCTGGACGATAGGAAATGGAGAAATCAAAACGTGAGAAGAAAAGTGCCCATCTGGCTTGACGTGGACATAGTCTCTTGGCCTCTTTGATATATTGGAGGTTTTTGTGATCTGTGATCACCTGGAACGGATGTTTGGCTCCCTCCAACCAGTGACGCCACTCCTCCAAGGCTAGCTTGATTGCTAGCAGCTCCCTGTCTCCTATGCTGTAATTCTGCTCCGCCGGGCTCAACTTCCGAGAGAAATAGGCACAGGGATGCAGTCGGGGCGGTGTATCATGATGTTGAGATAATACTGCCCCGACGCCGGTGGTGGATGCGTCCACTTCCACCACGAAAGGAAGATTTGGGTCAGGATGAGTCAGGAGTGGGGCCCTTGTGAACTCCTTCTTAAGAAGGCGGAAGGCTGCGGCTGCTTCTTTGGTCCACTCCAGTCCTTTGGGTTTACCCTTGAGGAGATTAGTGAGAGGTGATGTAATCCTGCTGTAGTCCTTGATAAACCGTCTATAAAAGTTAGCAAACCCAAGAAACCTCTGGAGCTCCTTAATGGAAGTGGGTTCTGACCAGGATAGAACAGCCTCAATTTTCTTCCCATCCATACGTATACCGGTTTGATCAATGATGTATCCCAAGAAATGAATCGACTTCTGGTGGAATGAGCATTTCTCCGCTTTGAGGTAGAGGTGATGTTCTCTCAATGTGTGTAGGACCTCCGCAACGTGTTGGCGATGTTCGGCCTCACTCCGGGAGTAAATGAGGATGTCATCTATGTACACTATTACAAAGTGGTGAAGAAACTCCCGGAGGACTTCATGAATGAAGTTTTGGAATACGGAGGGGGCGTTGACCAGACCGTAAGGCATGACCTCATATTCATAGTGGCCAGTAGGGGTCACGAATGCTGTCTTCCATTGGTCCCCCTCACGTATTCTTATCAGATTATACGCGCTGCGGAGGTCCAATTTAGTGAAGACTTTAGCTTCTCGGAGCTGTTCCAAAGCGGCTGGTACCAGAGGAAGGGGATATCGGTATTTTACTGTACCGTTATTTAGGACCCTGTAGTCGATGCATGGACGCAGCCCTCCGTCCTTCTTGGCCACAAAGAAGAAGCTTGAGGCGGCTGGTGATTTTGAGTGACGTATGTACCCCTGACTCAGAGCCTCCCTTATGTAATCTTCCATTGCCTGATTCTCTGGAAGCGAGAGCGGGTAGATCCTACCTCTTGGCAACTGGGCATCTGGAACTAGGTCGATCGCGCAGTCCCATGGCCGATGCGGCGGTAGCTGGGAAGCTCTCTTGGGGCAGAAGACATCATGAAAGGAGCTGTACTCCTTAGGAATGTGGATAGACTGCTTCTCAGGAGGGCTCTCGACCGATGTTGCAAACAAAGAAATGGGGTTCCGACCTTGAAGAGGGAGATTTGGAAAACAGGTAGGTGTACATCCAGATCCCCATTTCTTTATCTCTCCTGTGCCCCAAGAGATGATGGGATCGTGCTTCACCAGCCACGGGCGCCCTAGAATGATGTCCATATTTGCACCCTCCAGAACCAGAAATTGAATCCTCTCTTGATGTAACAGCCCCACTTGAAGAAGGATGTCTTCGCATTGTCGATGGATACGGGTCGAAGATCGAGTGCACTGGGTTATCGGTTGTATCTGGTATATATGCGAGGACGCCTCAGTACGGAGGTGGAGTTGACGACAGAGGGATTGGGAGATGAAGTTCCCTGCTGACCCGGAGTCGATGAGGGCTGTGACAAGGAGAGAAATAGAGGCAGTAGTTATTTGTACGGTGGTAGTAAGTGGTTTACATTGTTCAATATTCGTACTGAATACACTCACTGAAGTCCGAATGGGACGAAGGGGACACTCCATACGGGTGTGTCCACTGACACCGCAGTATAGACACAGACCCCGGGTCAGCCTCCTCTGTCGTTCCGCTGATGTCAGTCTTCCAGACTCTATTATCATGGGTTCTGGTTCTGGAGAGGCTGTTGACTCAGGCGATTGGAGGAGTGCAGACGAGGGGGTGATGGTGTCCTGTTGATAGGAACGGAGACGATCGGAACATCGGAGAGAATGTTGGATGAATCTCTCCAGACCCATTGTATCATCTAATGTGGCCAGCTGGATTCGGAGAGTGGGTTCCAAGCCGAGCCGGTACGTGGTCAACAACGATCTCTCATTCCATCCACTTGCAGCTGCTAGAGTGCGAAACCGGAGAGCATATTCCTGTGTAGATAGAGTACCTTGCTTTAGATGATACAGCTGCTCTCCAGCGGCTACTTCCCCATCAGAACGTCCAAACACCTCTTTGAAATACTCCGTGAAGGTAGTGATGGAATTCATGACCGGCCCGGCTTGGTTCCAGATCGTCTCAGCCCATTTAAGTGCAGGTCCAGAGAGTAGTGATACGATGTAGGCGATCTTTGACTTATCTGTGGGATATAGAGAAGGTTGCATTTCGAATATGAGGGAACATTGTAACAGAAAACCATTGCACTCCCCCGCTCCGCCTGAGTAGGGCGCTGGTCGGGCCATGGGACTGGAAGGAAGGGCCGAAGAAGAAACTGTGGAGGCGGAAGTGCTCGGTGCTGGTGGTGCGTTGGAAAGTGGAGCTGGTGGCTGTAGAATCCGCTTCAACTGGTCCACCAGCTCTTGAAAGTGATCGAGGGTGCTCATGTTGTCGTCGTTAGTGGTCCGGGCTTCTGTTATGAAGCGGACGGGAGACAGAGGTAAGGAAACGTTAGGGTGTTTATTGAATGACAACAAGGAGCACATGAAGGATAGCCAGGAGGATCAGGAATGATGTTGGGGTCTTTTCCTCCGTGGCTGGGTAACAGGAATACACGAGGATGGACAGCACACACCAGATACAGCTGACAGAGGATGACACAGACTTGGAAGGACTAGAAGACAGGACGATTCGGGAGGACCAGGAAGACTAGGAGGAATACAAAGAGAACAGGTAAGTAAATCGTTTGTTTAGCTGAGGATGACTACGCTGAGTGGTCGCTCAGTTGTCCGCTTTCGTCGAGACGAGCCCGGACAATGAGCGACTGGAGTGCTGTGCTTTTATCTGGTGCTCGTGAATGTGATGCAGCTGTGTGCTCATTAGAAGTCAGGTGATGGTGATCTTCGTGAGTGGGGGTCGTGAGAGCCTGACCAATCCATGACAGTGGAAGCCCCCTAAGTGGTGCACTAAGTGTATGCTTTACTGAACAGATAGGTCTTTAATCTAGTTTTGAATTGGGAGAGTGTGTCTGAGCCTCGGACGTTATCAGGAAGGCTATTCCAGAGTTTAGGAGCTATAAATGAGAAGGCTCGACCTCCTTTACTCGACTTTGCTATTCTAGGTACTACCAGAAGCCCTGAGTTTTGAGACTTTAAAGAGCGAGTTGGATTGTAGCGAGACAGAAGATTGGTTAGATAAACAGGAGCTAGATTATTTTAAGCTTTATATGTAAGTAGCAATATTTTAAATTCAATACGAAACTTAACAAGCAGCCAGTGTAAGGAGGATAAAATTGGGGATTTACTGAAGACTTTAAGACATGTTTCCAGGTTTATAATGAACGTGAGAGATCAGTGGAGTCTGTGTAGGAATACATGACGTCTCTCTAGTCCATCCAATGGCCGATGGCGGGCGGTGTTATGCAGAATAGAGTGTGCTGCTGCTGGGTATGTTTCTAATATTTTCTGCTGTTATTCATACTGTTATTGTGTATTTATTATCATTTTCAGCTGTTTGTCATGAATGAATTATTTAGAGCTATTCTTTTAATCAAATGTGGAGGTTATTTGTTTTTCTCACCGTCGTTGTGAATTGTATCATGTTTAGTTTGTGCATTGTGCACGATGATATCAACGTCCTCACGCTTATGTTTGCAGCCAGGAAGCACAAATGAGCAGCATATGTAGGACCCTAGGCTGCCACCTATAAAGGGTATAAGGAGAGCTAGTGTTTCTTTCCATACTGATCTACTGTTGGTGAGCAGTTAATGTGAAGTTTATAGTGGCATACAGTTTATGTACAGCATGGATGTTGTAATGTAATTAAAATATAATCAGTTAAATAGACTTCAGCATTCATTTAGTTGATGAAGGGTAAACCGAGATGAAAAAACGTTTACTCACAGGCACCCATCAGGATCAGCAGGCGAGCGCAGAAACACGATTGGAAATACTGGAGTAAAATGAACGTAATTATTTTGAAGACATGGTGGGAAAACTGTAATTTAAGGCAGCGCTTCTTATACATTCTCAGACTCACTTTATAGCGTAAATCATATAGGCTGTGAAGATCATTGATTTTTAAAGAAAACAGACCTTTACCCCCGGGGGTGTAAGGGTGTTTTGGGGCCATGGAGAATTTTGACATGTACTGATATTTGTGTTGTTTTCAGTATCTTAACAAACATTAAAGGCTAAAGTGTGATAACACTGTAAACAGCACAAGCTGGGCTACAATAATACCTAAGCAGCATGTTTATATGTGTTTGTGTTTTTGAGAAAGAAACGTTTATGTGTGGTTAGTAAAAAACTAAAGTTTTGAAGTCACTGAAATAAGGCCGTGAAACACACAGAGAACATTTGTTCACAAGACTTTTGAGAACTGGATCTTGTAGTTTAGTGTTTTTGCTTCAAAATGATGTGAGAATCCTCTTGTTTACTTGCTCACAGAAAACAATATATTGAATAACACTTTAAGCCAATTTCTGAGTGAAAATGGTGTATGTGAGAAGGCGTGAACTATCATTACTAATGCAGAGATTCACACCTGAGAAGACAAACACCTGCATGGAGCCGTCAGACAGGTATGTGACTAAGAGGGAAGAGTTTTAGGAAAGAATCTGAAGAAAAAATAAGTTTAAACATATTTTTTTGTTTGCAGTTTATTTAAAATATATTTAACTATCACACAAAATAACTCGAGATACATGTGTGAGAGTCAGTACACTGTATTAAACTATAAACTATATAAACTTACACACAGCAAATCTAGTGATACAGTTACTAATAAATACACTTTACATGTAACCTAAGGCATGCACTTGAACATGCACATGACACATTGTGTACAGAAGACACATTCAGGGCAAAATCAACTGATTTACCTAATAAACTCAGTTACCACACAGGAATTATAAACTGAACAGCACCTGTTTTATAAACAACTGTCAGTATTTATTTTTCACAATAGCTTAGCACATGTATACTTGATGAGAGAACAGAATGCAAATAACAAAGAAACTATATTTTTAACACCATCAACCACAGATAAGTTTACCATACTCGCATCAAAAACGAATTATTAGTCATTTATAGTGAATAATGAAGTTGTTTTGAAACATTCTAGTTTAGTACTTGAAATAATTAGTTTTATTAATTCAATAGTTGTTGTGGTAATATAACCACTAGCTATGGTAATATATACAAATGACCTATGTTTATCATTATACGCTATATACGTTATAGGACACACTTTGTACAGCAATGAAACTATAAGTGGTCTGTAAGGACATATTTCATATAAATCATGAAGGTAAGAATAAAAGACTTACTCGACAGTTCTGTCCTCCGCTGGGTCTAGACACTCTTCAAAATGTCTGTGTTCATCATCAGTCGCGCTCTTCCTCTGAGGAGAAAGTAAATTCTTCATCGCTGTTCATATCAAGCTTTCTACAGAGATATCTCTCATGCCTCTTTGTTGAGTATTTGCTGAGTTTCAGTTCATTTTAATGATGTGTTATTTCTGACCAGTCTACATGTTGTGTGCGTGTCTTGCAGATGACTGTAATAACAAAGCCTCGTGGGCATGATAGCATTAACTCTGATGAGCTCAGACTGATAAACTAGACATGGCGTTGGTTTCATACTGATTACTTTATCAAACAATATTTGTTCTCAACATGCACTCGCTGCATTTAAAAGTAGACACCAAGCTTTCTGTAGATATGTGTCTCATGTCTGTGTTTTGTTTTCGCGGAGTTTCAGTGCATTTTACTGACGTGTTTCTAAAAGCAGCTCACGGAGGGAGAAAAGACAGAATGCCTACACTGTTTATTATGGTGGCTTGAAAAGCCAGCATACTGTTATCTATCTTAAACTTATTATTATTCTTCTTCTTCTTCTTCTGAGACTAATTTCTAAGTGTATCTCCTCCTAGGCCTTTCAAGCTACATACTTCAAACTTTCGTCAAACCTTCGAACTGGTCTGACTCGGGTTGCTATATCTTTTCTAACTGATCCGACTTTGGGTTTTCCGAAAAACGACCCAGAAAAATCCCAAAAGTCCCATTGACTTAACATTGGGTCAAACTTTGTGAGCTCATAACTCTGCATCAGACTGTCCTACAGACTTCTAACTGGACTCATTTAACTCAGTCTAGCCAGCAGCCAATAACTGATGACTTTTTAACTTACTAGCCACTCCCTAGCAACCATTTACAGCACCCTAGCAACTGTCCCATAGACTTCCATTGTAAAAGACTCCCATTTACTTAACATTGGATCAACCTTTGTGAGCTCATAACTCTGCATCAGACTGTCCTACAGACTAGAGTCTGGCCTCATTCAACTCAGTCTAGCCAGCAGCCAATCACTGATTACCTTTAAACTTACTAGCCACTCCCTAGCAACCAATTTCAGCACCCTAGCAACTGTCCCAGAGACTGTGACTAGCTATTCTAACACACGCTAACAGTTTTAACATCCTACTGACATGCTAATCTTGCTAGAAAGGTGCTAGCAACACGATAGTGACATGCTAGTCATGCTAGTAACATGCTAATTCATGCTAGAATCATGCTAACAACTTGCTAATTCCTGCTAGAAACAAGCTGATTCATGCTAGAATCATGCTAGTAACATGCTAGTTACATGCTAATTAATGCTAGAATCATGCTAGTTACATGCTAATTCATGCTAGAAACATGCTAATTCATGCTAGAATCATGCTAACAACATGCTAATTCATGCTAGAAACATGCTAGTAACATGCTAATTCATGCTAGAAACATGCTAGTAACATGCTAGAATCATGCTAGTAACATGCTAATTCATGCTAGAAACATGCTAGTAACATGCTAATTCATGCTAGAATCATGCTAGTAACATGCTAATCCATGCTAGAATCATGCTAGTAACATGGTAATTCATGCTAGAAGCATGCTAGTAACATGCTAA
This sequence comes from Danio aesculapii, assembly GCF_903798145.1. NCBI lineage: Eukaryota > Metazoa > Chordata > Actinopteri > Cypriniformes > Danionidae > Danio > Danio aesculapii. Next base: position 56,832,441 of record NC_079448.1, on the reverse strand, counting down.
TTCATGCTAGAATCATGCTAGTAACATGCTAATTCATGCTAGAAACATGCTAGTAACATGCTAATTCATGCTAGAAACATGCTAGTAACATGCTAGAATCATGCTAGTAACATGCTAATTCATGCTAGAAACAAGCTAGTAACATGCTAATTCATGCTATAATCATGCTAGTAACATGCTAATCCATGCTAGAATCATGCTAGTAACATGCTAATTCATGCTAGAATCATGCTAGTAACATGCTAATTCATGCTAGAAACATGCTAGTAACATGCTAATTCATGCTAGAATCATGCTAGTAACATGCTAATTCATGCTAGAAGCATGCTAGTAACATGCTAATTCATGCTAGAATCATGCTAGTAACATGCTAATTCATGCTAGAAACATGCTAGTAACATGCTAATTCATGCTAGAAACATGCTAGTAACATGCTAATTCATGCTAGAATCATGCTAGTAACATGCTAATTCATGCTATAATCATGCTAATAACATGCTAATTTATGCTAGAAACATGCTAATTCATGCTAGAATCATGCTAGTAACATGCTAATTCATGCTAGAATCATGCTAGTAACATGCTAATTCATGCTAGAAACATGCTAGTAACATGCTAATTCATGCTAGAATCATGCTAGTAACATGCTAATTCATGCTAGAAACATGCTAGTAACATGCTAATTCATGCTAGAATCATACTAGTTACATGCTTATCCATGCTAGAATCATGCTAGTAACATGCTAATTCATGCTAGAATCATGCTAGTAACATGCTAATTCATGCTAGAATCATGCTAGTAACATGCTAATTCATGCTAGAAACATGCTAGTAACATGCTAATTCATGCTAGAAACATGCTAGTAACATGCTAATTCATGCTAGAATCATGCTAGTAACATGCTAATTCATGCTAGAATCATGCTAGTAACATGCTAATTCATGCTAGAATCATGCTAATAACATGCTAATTCATGCTAGAAACATGCTAATTTATGCTAGAATCATGCTAATAACATGCTAAATCATGTTAGAATCATGCTAGTAACATGCTAATTCATGCTAGAAACATGCTAGTAGCATGCTAATTCATGCTAGAATCATGCTAGTAACATGCTAGTAACATGCTACCTCATGCTAGAAACATGCTAGTAACATGCTAATTCATGCTAGAATCATGCTAATTCATGGTAGAAACATGCTAGTAACATGCTAATTCATGCTAGAATCATGCTAGTTACATGCTAATTTATGTTAGAATCATGCTAGTTACTTGCTAATTCATGCTAGTAACATGCTAATTCAGACTCGGCTTTTCAAGCCACCATAAAGTTTGTCCTCAAACTTTAATATCTAGTTATTCTTCTTCTTCTTCTTCTTCTGAAACTAATTTCTAAGTGTATCTCCTCCTAGGCCTTTCAAGCTACATACTTCAAACTTTCGTCAAACCTTCGAACTGGTCTGACTCGGGTTGCTATATCTTTTCTAACTGATCCGACCTTGGGTTTTCCGAAAAACGACCCGGAAAAATCCCAAAAGTCCCATTGACTTAACATTGGGTCAAACTTTGTGAGCTCATAACTCTGCATCAGACTGTCCTACAGACTTCTAACTGGACTCATTTAACTCAGTCTAGCCAGCAGCCAATAACTGATGACTTTTTAACTTACTAGCCACTCCCTAGCAACCACTTACAGCACCCTAGCAACTGTCCCATAGACTTCCATTGTAAAAGACTCCCATTTACTTAACATTGGATCAACCTTTGTGAGCTCATAACTCTGCATCAGACTGTCCTACAGACTAGAGTCTGGCCTCATTCAACTCAGTCTAGCCAGCAGCCAATCACTGATTACCTTTAAACTTACTAGCCACTCCCTAGCAACCAATTTCAGCACCCTAGCAACTGTCCCAGAGACTGTGACTAGCTTTTCTAACACATGCTAACAGTTTAAACTTCCTACTGACATGCTAATCTTGCTAGAAAGGTGCTAGCAACACGATAGTGACATGCTAGTCATGCTAGTAACATGCTAATTCATGCTAGAATCATGCTAACAACATGCTAATTCATGCTAGAAACAAGCTGATTCATGCTAGAATCATGCTAGTAACATGCTAGTTACATGCTAATTAATGCTAGAATCATGCTAGTTACATGCTAATTCATGCTAGAAACATGTTAGTAACATGCTAATTCATGCTAGAATCATGCTAGTAACATGCTAATCCATGCTAGAATCATGCTAGTAACATGCTAATTCATGCTAGAATCATGGTAGTAACATGCTAATCCATGCTAGAATCATGCTAGTAACATGCTAATTCATGCTAGAATGATGCTAAAAACATGCTAATTCATGCTAGAATCATGCTAACAACATGCTAATTTATGCTAGAAACATGCTAGTAACATGCTAATTCATGCTAGAAACATGCTAGTTACATGCTAATTCATGCTAGAATCATGCTAGTAACATGCTAATTCATGCTAGAAACATGCTAGTAACATGCTAATTCATGCTAGAATCATGCTAGTTACATGCTAATCCATGCTAGAATCATGCTAGTAACATGCTAATTCATGCTAGAATCATGCTAGTAACATGCTAATTCATGCTAGAATCATGCTAGTAACATGCTAATTCATGCTAGAATCATGCTAATAACATGCTAATTCATGCTAGAATCATGCTAGTAACATGCTAATTCATGCTAGAAACATGCTAGTAACATGCTAATTCATGCTAGAATCATGCTAGTAACATGCTAGATCATGCTAGAAACATGCTAGTAACATGCTAATTCATGCTAGAATCATGCTAGTAATATGCTAATTCATGCTAGAATCATGCTAGTAACATGCTAATTCATGCTAGAAACATGCTAGTAACATGCTAATTCATGCTAGAATCATGCTAGTTACATGCTAATCCATGCTAGAATCATGCTAGTAACATGCTAATTCATGCTAGAATCATGCTAGTAACATGCTAATTCATGCTAGAATCATGCTAGTAACATGCTAGAATCATGCTAATAACATGCTAATTCATGCTAGAATCATGCTAGTAACATGCTAATTCATGCTAATTTATGCTAGAATCATGCTAGTAACATGCTAATTCATGCAAGAAACATGCTAGTAACATGCTAATTCATGCTAGAATCATGCTAGTAACATGCTAATTCATGCTAGAATCATGCTAATAACATGCTAATTCATGCTAGAAACATGCTAATTCATGCTAGAAGCATGCTAATAACATGCTAATTCATGCTAGAAACATGCTAGTAACATGCTAATTCATGCTAGAAACATGCTAGTAACATGCTAATTCATGCTAGAATCATGCTAGTAACATGCTAATTCATGCTAGAAACATGCTAGTAACATGCTAACTCATGCTAGAAACATGCTTGTAACATGCTAATTCATGCTAGAATCATGCTAATTCATGCTAGAAACATGCTAGTAACATGCTAATTCATGCTAGAATCATGCTAGTTACATGCTAATTTATGTTAGAATCATGCTAGTTACTTGCTAATTCAGGCTAGTAACATGCTAATTCAGACTCGGCTTTTCAAGCCACCATAAAGTTTGTCCTCAAACTTTAATATCTAGTTCTTCTTCTTCTTCTTCTTCTTCTTCTTCTTCTTCTGAGACTAATTTCTAAGTGTATCTCCTCCTAGGCCTTTCAAGCTACATACTTCAAACTTTCATCAAACCTTCAAACTGGTCTGACTCGGGTTGCTATATCTTTTCTAACTGATCCGACTTTGGGTTTTCCGAAAAACGACCCAGAAAAATCCCAAAAGTCCCATTGACTTAACATTGGGTCAAACTTTGTGAGCTCATAACTCTGCATCAGACTGTCCTACAGACTTCTAACTGGACTCATTTAACTCAGTCTAGCCAGCAGCCAATAACTGATGACTTTTTAACTTACTAGCCACTCCCTAGCAACCACTTACAGCACCCTAGCAACTGTCCCAGAGACTGTGACTAGCTTTTTTTAACACATGCTAACAGTTTAAACTTCCTACTGACATGCTAATCTTGCTAGAAAGGTGCTAGCAACACGATAGTGACATGCTAGTCATGCTAGTGACATGCTAATTCATGCTAGAATCATGCTGACAACATGCTAATTCCTGCTAGAAACAAGCTGATTCATGCTAGAATCATGCTAGTAACATGCTAGTTACATGCTAATTAATGCTAGAATCATGCTGGTTACATGCTAATTCATACTAGAAACATGCTAATTCATGCTAGAATCATGCTAACAACATGATAATTCATGCTAGAAACATGCTAGTAACATGCTAATTCATACTAGAAACATGCTAGTAACATGCTAATCCATGCTAGAATCATGCTAGTAACATGCTAATTCATGCTAGAATCATGCTAGTAACATGCTAATTCATACTAGAAACATGCTAGTAACATGCTAATTCATGCTAGAATCATGCTAATAACGTGCTAATTCATGCTAGAATCATGCTAGTAACATGCTAATTCATGCTAGAATCATGCTAGTAACATGCTAATTCATGCTAGAAACATGCTAGTAACGTGCTAATTCATGCTAGAATCATGCTAGTAACATGCTAATTCATGCTAGAATCATGCTAATAACATGCTAATTCATGCTAGAAACATGCTAATAACATGCTAATTCATGCTAGAATCATGCTAATAACATGCTAATTCATGCTAGAATCATGCTAATAACATGCTAATTCATGTTAGAAACATGCTAGTAACATGCTAATTAATGCTAGACACATGCTAGTAACATGCTAATTCATGCTAGAATCATGCTAGTAACATGCTAATTCATGCTAGAAACATGCTAGTAACATGCTAATTCATGCTAGAAACATGCTAGTAACATGCTTATTCATGCTAGAATCATGCTAGTAACATGCTAATTCATGCTAGAATCATGCTAGTAACATGCTAGAATCATGCTAATAACATGCTAATTCATGCTAGAATCATGCTAGTAACATGCTAATTCATGCTAGAATCATGCTAGTAACATGCTAATTCATGCTAGAAACATGCTAGTAACATGCTAATTCATGCTAGAATCATGCTAGTAACATGCTAATTCATGCTAGAATCATGCTAGTTACATGCTAATCCATGCTAGAATCATGCTAGTAACATGCTAATTCATGCTAGAATCATGCTAGTAACATGCTAATTCATGCTAGAATCATGCTAATAACATGCTAATTCATGCTAGAATCATGCTAATAACATGCTAATTCATGCTAGAAACATGCTAATTCATGCTAGAATCATGCTAATAACATGCTAAATTATGCTAGAAACATGCTAGTAACATGCTAATTCATGCTAGAAACATACTAGTAACATGCTAATTCATGCTAGAATCATGCTAGTAACATGCTAATTCATGCTAGAAACATGCTAGTAACATGCTAACTCATGCAAGAAACATGCTAGTAACATGCTAATTCATGCTCGAATACTGCTAATTCATGCTAGAAACATGCTAGTAACATGCTAATTCATGCTAGAATCATGCTAGTTACATGCTAATTTATGTTAGAATCATGCTAGTTACTTGCTAATTCATGCTAGTAACATGCTAATTCAGACTCGGCTTTTCAAGCCACCATAAAGTTTGTCCTCAAACTTTAATATCTAGTTATCCTTATTCTGCAAAAGCACACACGTTTGCTGTCAAAACTAGACACCTAACAGATTCGATAGATGTGTGTTATCTGGACGATCAAAACTGAGAGTGTAAGTTAAGTTGTTTTTGGAGTTATGAGGAGAAGACACATCAAAACAAGTCTTCGACCCCTGGGGGTTAAACACAACAATTTTGTAATGACATACAGAAGCATTTGACCCAGGTTACTGACAAATTAAAAGTCCTTCTGCATGCCTCTGCAAATACCCTATTGCCTGTTGGACGGGCCGGCCCGAGTGTTTTCATGGGCTTAACAAAACATTCTTATATGATCAAATGATTTCTGAATGTGATCAGGATGGATGAAATGATGCTGAAAAAATCATCTCTGAATCACAGAAAGAAATACTTTTTAAAATATAATTAAATAGAGAAATATGTCTGTAATAAAATTACACATTATTACTACTATCATAATACATTCCCAAGTTTAATTCAGGTTAATAAATATAGTTTAATTCATGTTACCAGAAACTGTGCATTGATTAGATGAAAAAATAAGAGGCAAACATTATTTGTCTCATTCATGTCATCTTTACATTTATTTCTGTTGTTTCATACAAAACGAAGCAGCTTTACAGAGATGGACGACAGGAGCAGCGATGTGAAAGACCAGGCACAGAAATGCTGTTATTGAGTTGAGTGTAAATGTCTAATGTTTATTCGCTGTGTTTCACTGAAGGTTAGACACAAACACAAACTCCAGCAGCTTTCAGAAAATGATCCTGGGAAAACCTGCTGCAAACAATTTATTTGTGTTGAATTTAAACAAATTAAATTGAGCAATGTTCAACTTAATTTGCTTGCTTAAATTCAACACAAATAAATAGTTTACAACCACTTAACCTAAAAAATGGAGTAAATCCAGGGAATCATCTTTGATAATTTTTTTCAGT
>NC_079448.1:56808304-56820804 GCF_903798145.1 Danio aesculapii | reverse complement strand
CACTCAGCATGGAAAACAAACACACACATATTCATTCAGTATTCATTGTTGTGTATTCAAGACACAACACACACACACACACACACACTCAACATGTAAGACAGATCGATTTGAAGGATCAGCCTTCAGCATGCTGCATCACTGCCATTGATACACACTCACACGCACAAGCACATACAGACACACACAAACACATACACAGACACACTTTGTGTGTCTACAATCTACAATAACTGTACACAGATCTCCCATTTTCCATCAGACATGACTCAGTATCAGTGTGAGTCTGACTGTAAGGAGAGCAGCGCTGTATAATTGCTCTCCTCTGACATCTGCAACTGAACATTATCAGCTTTACTCTCCTTTAAACACACAGCAGTATTTGATGACCAAACTGAAGTATACCAGAAGTAGTGTTTGACAATCTAAAGTGTATAAAATACTATAAAAGATGACGACTTAATCCAGTGTGCATATGTTAGAGATGAAACGGGTTACATTTACATAAACTCTTCTTAAAAACAGAACGTCTTCAGCTGAGAAGTGCACAGAACACAATCACCTCAGACTGGCTTTCCTTCAATGATCATCTTGACTAACAGCTTCAGATATCCACAAATGGAGAAATATAGCCACTGAATATCTTACAGAAAGTCAAGACACACACCAGAGAATGGCAGAAACAGCTTTAAATCAATCTCATTTGGGGTTCGAGTGAGTTTTAATCAGCCAGTGTGTTGCTGGACCAGTGAAGATGTATTTATTCTTTCACATGCAGTACGAGCTGCTGGAATATTGCGCTCCCATTCACTTCCATTGAATTTCAGCCATAAAAAAGCTCATTGTGCTGCTTATTGCTGTATTTTCCTATTATATTATTGGTACTTTTATGTATTGTCAGAAACACACTTGTTTGTAAAGTAAGTAGTTTGTCTGTTTACTGCTGTTTATTATTCCTGGCTGTTTCTTCATAAGAAAATGAGTCAGAAGTGTTGAAACAATGACAGAACAGATCTTCCTTCCTCACAGCAGAATAAACTCCATCATTATGAGCTGAATCTCATGTTTTCTAGTGTTTTCTACAGATTTCATCTTGCATTGAAAATATTCTAGTGGTAAATTATAATATTTAAAATTAAAGCATTAATGAAGTGTCTGTGAAGGGTTCTAGTAGAAGAGTCTAATGCTGCATCATTGGGCTGTTATCCAAACAATTCTGGACAAATGTTTTTCTCAGTGGCTTTGCTGCATTTCTCACTACACTATTTACATTTGCACAACAGTTCCTGCATTTCTCAACACAGTTAGTCATTTGTGCACATCACAGTAGCAGTTTCTTATTCCTTCCAACAAATTGCAAATGCTTTTAGACATGCATCAACGGCTTTCATACGACTCTCTGCTGTTTGTAACATTATCATTAGCTTATGTCATCTCAGTTAAAATGAACTAAACGTGTGAATGCTGAATAGTCACTCCATATTAAACTAACAGTGCTCATTTCATTACTGGAGTCAGTACATACACAAATGTTGAACTAGCTGTGGAAATCTGTCAAACTAATTTTATTTAAAAAAATAAATAAATATATTTTATTTTTCCTGAAAATGTCTGCTAAATTGAACAATTTGATAAATGATTTACAGATCTGTGTATGTTGTAGGTTCAGTTCCAATATGCACTACGGTATTGTCTACAGTTGTGCACAGCTCTACACAAAGGGAGTGTATGTTTGTTGTGAATAAGGGTGTTTATTCTTCTGCACAATGCTGTGAATAAATTAGAATTGTAAAGAGCAAATGCAGTAAAGATGTGAAACACTCATATTCAGTGTCTTGTACTCAGATACCTCACTAAATGCAGTGATGTCTAACTTTACTGTAGTCTTCAAATGGCTGTGCAAATAGTATATAGTGCTGTCTTGAGCGGTTTCCGAAGTGTCACCAAAATCTGACTGTTTTTGCATTGGAAAACATTTACAGATTAAACTGCCCATCCATTCCTAACCAAAGTCCAGCATTCAGCTGTACATGTAGGACTCGGACACAGACCAAACAGAGAGTACTGTTGAAGATTCAATATTCCTAATGTGCCAGAATGTGTAAGGGTGGTAGTTACAATCATGTCAGTCTTTGTAGAGTTTTACAGCCGCTATGTACCGATGCATGCATCATCTGTGAAGGGATGTAATGATTAACTGGTTTCACTATTAACAGCGCTTTAATTTGTCACGGTTAATTAATCGTAAAGGCTTCTCAACACCGTGTTTCTGAACAGATCAAAACTGTGGCAACTAAACAAAGTTATGCCAACTAGTTTAAAGTTCTGAGCTTGTACACCCAGACTAATAACCCACACACTGGATTAACTTTGACTGAGGCTATAAGGCAAGTTTGTTATTTCCAATGGAGGGACGCGCACGTGAGGCAACGCGCTCACTCTTTCCAACTGCACCTAGTTGCGATGACAGGGAGCTTCTGTGACCACAGGAAATGCAAATGGCTGAAGTTTAAGGAAGACGTAGTGAAAAGTACACAGGTTTGCACATCCACCTAAAGTTACTGTGATAAAGTCACATTAACTGTCACCACTGGGAAAGCAGCACTGGCAGTTACACGCACAGACATACTTACACACACACAGACATACTCACAGGCCCACTTACCTCATTCATTCATTACATCGTTCCGGAGGAGCGGGTGCACACGCGATCTCGGTAGCACATGGACATATTTCCATAAATCCACTCTCCGCAATTCATAGTTATCCATATGCATTTCATACACCTCCATTTCACCTGTTGTGTTTTTAATGTTTGGTGTTTGTCTGTGTGGGCGTAGTCAGACTTCCGGTGGTGATCGGTCAAACCGAGCATATAGGAAGTGCAGGTATAAGAATGCATGGGATTGTGTGCGCATGCGCACTGCGATCGGAAGCTGACGAAACCATTATGTTTGTGAATAGGTGTTTTGTGTTTATGAAGTGTGTATTATCTGTTTAATTATAATAAGAAAGTTTGTTTTTAATTATATATTAAGGATTTTTTCTTTATGTGTTTAATGTGAAGAGTGGATTGAATGTAAAGTTTTTCAATGTTTGTGTATTTGTTACATGTAATACTTGCCTATGAATGGTATAGCCAACAAATGGGCGGGAGTTTGAGCTATATAAGCCAGAGCCCAACTACCAAACAACACTTGTTTACAATGGCGCCGATGAGAGCGATCATGTGGTGAATGTTGATCCGCCAGTCAAGATCAGTCGAGTGTTTTCAGAGAGTGCTGAAAGACTCGGTGGATCAGCTGTTTTTAAAGGCCCGAATCTCGATACGTTGCGTTCACTGCGTGTTCAGTGCAAATGGCTGCTAAATGTAAAATCTCTGTTGCTCATTCGCAGGAAGACGATGAAGGCTTTTGTGTTGAGTCCATTGAGCCTTAAGTCCAAAAATAGAGCAAGGGTGTTCCTTTGGTGACATAGCTTTGACTCACACGCTGAAAATGGCAGACGTGAAACAACAAACTGGGGATATGGTGATGCGCACATGTCAGTCAATATTGGTGGGCGGGGGGACCGCACTCCTACTAAGTTACGGTCGTTCTCAAAACCGCTCCAATTGGTCCACCTGTTTTATGTTGTTAAAATGAAAAGAAGCACTGGGTGTGTTTATATCAGCCCAATATGACAGTCTATAAACCATACCTACACACATGTCTGTCCAAACAGCTGGAAAAGTAGATTTTTCACCATAGGTGCCCTTTAACTGTTGTGCGAATGTATATAGTGTTCTGAGAAATGCACCAAAGACACTGAGAAAAAACATAAATGTTGTTTTTTTTTGACTCCTGAGTCTTTCTGTTAGAAACACTAGAACAGATAGTGAGAAGCTTCAATATCTGACATCTCATTATACTTCTAAAAGTAATATAATACAATATAATGTAATGTAATATAATAATCATTAATGTGATATTCTAATGGTTAAAATAATGTAAACTATATTTCATTAAATTAAACTACAAACTGTGGAGAGAGCTGGGAAATGCATTATTAAATGCTTCTCAAGGGGATTTAATTCATAAATAATGTTGCTATTAAAAATGTATTCCTCAGGCAATGTTTCTTCAGTGTTTATGGATAATATAGAGTCTGGTTCATTATAATATACTGTCAGGGTATTGAAATCAGTCAGCTGTGGCGGTATTTTTCGTATTTGAATAATGTATATTAAAATTATATATGTATATTCAATATGCTGGAATAGTTGGTGGGTCACTCCGCCGTGGTCACCCTTGATGAATAAAGGGACTAAGCTGAAGGAAAATGAAATGAAATGAAAATGACCCCCTACAAATATTGCTGAAAACACGCTGTTAATGAATATCCACATTACTGGAGCACTGTGAGGAAGCAGAACAGCGGCGGTCACAGGAAAACAGAGCCGTCTGCAGTCATGACCTGCTCAGAAGAAGAGCTGAAGATCCATGCAGTGAAGCAGAGGATTATCAGTGCAGAGGATGATCAATGATCAGAAGATGATCAATGCAGTGGATGATCAATAATCAGAAGATGATCAATGAAAAGGATGATCAATGATCAGAAGATGATCAATGAAAAGGATGATCAATGATCAGAAGATGATCAATGCAGTGGATGATCAATGATCAGAAGATGATCAATGCAGCGGATGATCAATGATCAGAAGATGATCAATGCAGCGGATGATCAATGATCAGAAGATGATCAATGCAGAGGATGATCAATGATCAGAAGATGATCAATGCAGAGGATGATCAATGATCAGAAGATGATCAATGCAGAGGATAATCAATGATCAGAAGATGATCAATGCAGTGGATAATCAATGATCAGAAGATGATCAATGCAGTGGATGATCAATGATCAGAAGATGATCAATGCAGAGGATGATCAATGCAGTGGATGATCAATGATCAGAAGAGCAGGTTTGGAGCACAGGTGAGTGGATGAACAGGTGTCTGCAGCCCAGTGAGTGTAGCGGCTGAATCCTGCATGCAGCTCTACTCTCTGACATCTCTTCAGATTTCTCGCAGGGTTCTGGTTAGTCTCTGGATTTTCAGCTGTGTTCTGTCGGCCAGTAAATGTCAGCACAGCGAACGGCGCAGAGAAGCCTCTGCATAATTTAAATCTGATTTTCAGGAATCAAGCCTGTGTGGATTATGTGTCAGCTCCGGTTAAAGATGACGTGTGGAGATTTCTTTCACAAAGATGTTTCTAAACAAGGACAATTACAAGCAAATGCCCTCAGCCTTATCTCTCTGAACCCGAACGGATGAAGATCTGACAGCTTTCTGGCTTCACCCTCAACCGCAAACACAAAGGAAATCAATTAGTTTTTAATGCAGCGTTCTCTGATAATGAGCCGTCACCGGGTGAGCTGGCGCATCTGAATATGTTATAAGAGCTATTTCTCTGACAGCCTAAAGAGCAGATATAGAGGCCTGTGTTCAGCGTCTCAGAGCGTGGCGTATATATGAGTGCACTCAGGACACGTCCGAATGTGCTGCTGCCAATTTAATGATGGAAAAGTGTGCAGTGTTCCCAAGGCATGCTGTAAAAGGGCTGTGAGTACTCTCTTAAAGAGTAATGGTGTGTTCTGGGCGTAACACACTGTACAGCTTTTCCCCAATGCCTGTAAGAGCCACTTCCCCTCACACCACACCGGATACAAGGACAGCACACACACTTAATGCTCAAATACACTTCATTACACACGCACACATACACACCACCTATACGCTGTAAAACTGAAACAATAATTGTAAAAAGAGCTACAAATAAACATGGTGGATATAGCCCAAAACACCTAAAGGATGAGCCTGTGCTGTTTATTTGAAACACAGCCATACTTTTATTTTAATATCTGGTGTGTTTGAGTCCATGTGTGTAAAATAAGTAGACTGTTCATAACTGTAGTGTGCTCGCCTACAGGAGATTATTAATAACACTCCTTTCAGCCTTTTTGGCACCAAACCCTAAATATTTTGAGTAAATGGCTTGAAATATTAATACCACTGCCACCAAGGTTAGGGTTACAGGGGGATAGGGAACAGATGCCAAATATTACAAAGGGAGAGTTCACAGTGATCATGGTGGGCATCTCAGTGACAGCTAGAGTCATCTTAAAACACTGGAAAAGTCCCAAAATCCCAGAGTTAAGAGAATGGGCCAATATAATGACTAAAACAGCTTTGTATGAACGATTACTTTGCATATTACATACTAAGGACAACGCAGGGGTCCCTATATGTATCCCAGTGTGGGAAGACTTTTAGACTATGTCTTGTAACACAGTTTAAAACTACTCACCAGGTTCTTTTAATAATATTGTACTTTTGTCCAGAGTAACCACTGTATACATGGCTTTACATTTAGTAGGCCACAGGTGATCATGTGTAATGTGTGTTTGTATTATTTTGTCATGAACCAGAAGAAAACAATAAAAAACTTGAATAAAAAAAATAAAAATAACACCCTCCTTAATGAACAAAAAAGCTTTCAGGTAGTAAAAGAGTAGCACTCCTCATTTTCATCACTTTTATATATATTTCATATCTAGATGGCATATCTTAGCAACCACACTGCAATATAGTCATGGGTCAGGTTAGATCTGAGCTTCTCTGTCTCAATCTGCGGTCACACTGGGCTTTTCCTCCCATAGACTTCCATTCATACACACACAAATGCGTCAGAACGGAAATGCAGGGTCATGCGTTAAGTCTCGCAGTTCGCTGCGGTGCAAAGTTCAAGCTTAGTGAACTCTGACTCGCGAAATCGCATCACTTGACTGCATGAGACCAATCGAGGATCAGAACAGGACCTCTCTGGGGAGAAATGTAAAACATGGAGCAATCGCTGGCTTTATTAATGTCTAATCATCTTGTTTATTCCCGCAGCTTTTCGCAGTGCCGTATGACAGAATTTCGCACACACAAAGCCCAGTGTGAAGCTGCGGTCACACCAGAGTTTGAGCTTCCAAAATTCTGACGTACATCACTGCAAAAAGCTGCGGGAATAAACAAGATGATTAGACATTAATAAAGCCAGCGATTGCTCCATGTTTTACATTTCTCCCCAGAGAGGTCCTGTTCTGATCCTCAATTGGTCTCACGCAGTCAAGTGATGCGATTTCACAGTTCAGAGTTCACTAAGCTTGAACTTTGCACCGCAGCGAGCTGCGAGACTTAACGCATGACCCTGCGTTTCTGGTCAGACGCATTCGTGTGTGTATGAATGGAAGTCTATGGGAGGAAAAGCCCAGTGTGACCACAGCTTAAATCTGTTGTGTGTTTCAGCTGTTGCCTCTTACAGTCAGCGCTGGCGCACACACATTACTCACCTGTTGCTATTTGGATCTGATTCTCCCGTCTACATATACTTGCCCTGTCTTGTAATTCTTTGCCAGGTTATTGTGTTTATTAAAGCTTATGGATGCTATGCTGCTCTGCTATTCCTTAATGCCTTGAGTGAATTATGTCTTGCTCAGTCTAGTCCAGCAGTATTATTTATTACTTAACGTGATCTGTGATCTGCACAGTCATCTGGCTGTTGAATTCAGCCTCCACCTCTGCGTTCGCCAGCTTCAGCACTCACTCTGCTGCAGGGGTTCTCTCCTCATCCTGCTCCTTCAACCCCTCTCCTCACCAGAGGACCCAAGGGAGGAGTTTCTGTTGCCTTAATCCAGTCTGCTTCCCACGGGGGTCAGCGATCGGCAGCTGCCTTTGTTCTCTTTGATATTTAATAAAAGACTCTATTTGAACATTATTCACTTTCCGTTTTCTTGACAAATATGAGCTCAAGGAGTAAAGTTCACTTTCCAAACATGCTGTGATACAACAAGAGGGATGAATTATGACGTCTCATGCACTTGTGAGTGCTCCGAGAAGCTATACACTGATATAAAGAGACACACTGCAAGTTAAAGTGTGTCTGTGGTACATGAGATGAAGCTGGTGAACGTTACGGCTGAAGATGATGGCGAAGCACAGGATAAATAAGATTATAGAGCAAAAGATGAGAAAGTATTGGTTTTTTAAGCAGAATAGATCAGGAAGCCTTTGTATTGATGATGAAGTGTAGTCAAACACGGCCTGAGCTGAAGCAAAAGTGCAGAAATAAATAATAAAGCGTGTGTTTGAGGGAGAGCGCTTTCTCCTGTGGCTCTGCATCAGCACGATCAGAGATGGCAGATTTCCCAGGAGAGCTGCCCTTTACCAACATCTCAGCAGATCCCAGATCACGCTTTATACCGTCCTGAAATATCAGCGCTGCCAGACACACCACACAACTGATTTCAGATCAGCATCAGCCACCTTGATGTGCTTGGCGGTGACATTTTTGTGACTGTTCAACTCTTCATAAACTGCCAACGTGAGAAAACAAAATGTCACGGTGGAGCAAATAAAGCAGAGTGGTGACCCTCAGGCTCAGCAGTTGATGGGTCATCTATAATCTGACGTTCTCCAGAAAGTGGTGTTTCTGATCACCGAGACACTGAGTGTTTATTATTCAGAGTCACAGCAAGAGTTGACTGTGAAATATTGATGTTAATGATGAAATATCCTGTGTGTCTGTGGACATCTGATGTTCTCTGAGCTCTGAACTGAACATCGGTTTATCCTCCATCTGTAGATCTGTGTTCTTCCTCTGTTGTCTTCAGCTGGGTTATTTGGAGCAGCTCTACTGTAGATCCTTCAATCATCACCATCGCATTGATCATCAGACATGATCACATGACAGAAACGTCTTAGAAGAAGTAGAGAAGACTGCACTAGTCCATCAGGGATACGTGTGCATCATCAAGCCTCAACATTGGTGTAAGCATGTTCATAAGTGTAATGCACACAGTATTCTGGCCCGGTGTAACTCCGCCATTACTATCGTCAGCAGAGTGGAGTTCTGTCCTGTGTTGCTCTCCTGCAGACTGAATGAGCTTTTCTGCAGTAATTATCCGGCGTGTGTGTTTTGACAGGTCTCCACAGGTGGTTCTTCTGCTGCTGGTGTCCTGTGGCTGTGAATAAAGGCCAGCATATGATCTCTAATTCCCTCCAGCAGTCCATTAATATCCAGCTAATCATTACTAACCTCGGAGTGTAAAAGCCTCGCTCTGACCTGAGGATAACCAACAGAACATCTCCTGCTTTGGTATAAACTATGGTGATGATTTCCTGAAGCATGATGTGTGTTTTTACATTTACATTTAGTCATTTAGCAGACGCTTTTATCCAGAGCGACATACAAATGAGGACAAGGAAGCAATTTACACAACTATAAGAGCAGCAGTGAACAAGTGCTGTAGACAAGTTTCAGGCGTGCAAAAGTCTGAGAAGCAAAGCATTAGTAATGTGTTTTTTGGTTTTTTTTTGAGAGAGAGAGTACAGTTAGTGGTATAGCCAGAGAGACAGTTGCAGATTAGGAAGGAAAGTGGAGACTAAACAGTTGAGTTTAGTAGTTTCTTGAAGACAGCAAGTGACTCGGCTGTTCTGATGTAGTTAGGGAGTTCATTCCACCAACTGGGCAGATTGAATGTGAGAGTTCGGGAAAGTGATTTCTTCCCTCTTTGGGATGGAACAACGAGGCGACGTTCATTCACAGAACGCAAGTTTCTGGAGGACACATAAATCTGCAGAAGTGAGAGCAGATACGAAGGAGCACAGCTAGAGGTCACTTTGTAAGCAAACATCAGAGCTTTGAATTTGATGCGGGCAGCAACTGGCAGCCAGTGCAAACGGGTGAGTAGCGGAGTGACATGTGCTCTTTTGGGTTCATCAAAGACCACTCGTGCTGCTGCGTTCTGAAGCAGCTGAAGAGGTTTGATAGAATTAGCTGGAAGCACGGCTAGCAGAGCAACCTTTAGCTCACAGTACACTGCATTACAGTTTTTCTCAGCGTTTTGCTGCATTTCTCACAACACTATTCACATTTGCACAACAGTTAATGCATTTCTCAAAACAATCAGTACAAACTGCAAAACCTAGTTGATCATTTTTTATAAAATTAGTTTGACAGATTTCCACAGCTAGTTCAACATTTGTGTTTATAATGACTCCAGTAATGAAATGAGCACTGTTAGTTTAATATGGGGTGACTATTCAGCATTCACACGTTTAGTTCATTTTAACTGAGATGACATAAGCTAATGATAACGTTATAAACAGCAGAGAGTCGTATGAAAGCCGTTGATGCATGTCTAAAAGCATTCGCAATTTGTTGGAAGGAATGAGAAACTGCTACTGTGATGTGCACAAATGACTATTGTGTTGAGAAATGCAGGAACTGTTGTGCAAATGTAAATAGTGTAGTGAGAAATGTAATATGCATTTATCATACTCATGCATGCTGCCGCCTTTCTACCTTTCTAAAATAACCCATACTGTTCAGTATAACCCAAACAAACCCTAACCCTATCCAGATCCTCCTACATACACACACACCAAGACATTTGGCCAGAGGACAACTCTGTGTGTGTATGTGTGTGTGTGTGTGTGTGTGTGTGTGTGTGTGTGTGTGTGTGTGTGTGTGTGTGTGTGTGTGTGTGTGTGTGTGTGTGTGTCACTGTTGTCTGGTCAATCTTCCTCCAGCTGTTTCTGAGCTCCTGAAGAGGCTGTTTGAGGTTCACTACTCATAAAGTTTGACTTTCTCCTGAGTTCTGCCCCGCTCTGCATTAATATAACTCGAGCTGACAGCGTCTGATAGAAGAAACTGGTTGTAGCAGCAGAGGAACGGCCAGAAGCATTTAGCCAGATTCACACTGCTGTGGCGTTACATAAAAACAGCAGGAATCACAGCAGTGACGAGCGTAAATCAACAAACCGCAGTAAATGAACGCATCACTGTTATTACAGCATATTAAACACACAGTGGAAATTCACTGCACATAATTCTATTACAATGGGTGAACATTAAAGATGCAGCATTTCTTTATACTTATCAGTGTGTGATATCTTATAAAATATACATATCTATCCATCCATCCATCCATCCATCCATCCTTCTATCTATCTATCCATCCATCCATCCTTCTATCTATCCATCCATCCTTCCATCCATCCATCCATCCATCCATCCATCCATCCATCCATCCATCCATCCATCTATCTATCTATCTATCTATCTATCTATCTATCTATCTATCTATCTATCTATCTATCTATCTATCTCTCTCTCTCCTGCCAGAAGCACACACACACACACCTTTATTAAACTCGTTATTCTTGGCAAACACAGTTATCCTCCCTGTAGACAGACACCTTTGTGACGCTCCCAAGAATAACAAATAAACTGCAGCTAATTGTAGCCTGTCAGCCTGAAACTGTTCCCTAACCCAGTGTTTCTCTCTGAATAACCCAGCAGGAGGAGATCTGGCATTCAGAAGTGGGTTATTCTGCTGATGCTGGACTCAAACACAGCACCTGAACACATATTGAATACACTTCAGTGGACATACACATGTACCAGGGCATTTGTAGATGCCTATAGATTATGGTCATCAACCTCAACCGCTGCTCAGCCAAACAAAAACTACAAGAATATCTGAAAATTGGCAACACAAGAGAGCTGCTGTTGTCCAGTGTGTCTGATGAAGTGCTCAAAACCTTCCACACTGTGCTTTTAAATGGATAAATGGGCCGCTTTTGGAGCTTTTAGTGTTGTCACTGTCACATATATGTTAAATAAAGAGACTTAAAATAAGACGTCTGTTAAAAGTTTTGTTATGTAAGTGACTCGCTGAGCTTTGAACCTCCTGAAAGTCAAGATTAATGAAAATAAAAAAGACCTTTTATAATTCTGTCATTACAGATGACGAGCTCTCAGCGATGGCCTGCAGACCCGCGCCGTGACCGAGGACAGAACAATCCTCTTTCCATTTGAACAATGTCATTTTTGATCCGGCGTGTGTGCTGGAAAGTAAACACAGTTAACCCCGGGCCGGCAGGAGCTGTCAGCCATTCACTGAATTCAATTATTCATCGCACACACTCCTGCAATGCAGATGACATGAAAGAAGCCCTTGACTCTGTAGAGCCGGTCTGCAGCCCGGCGCTTTACCCACCAGAGGACTTAATTGCAGAGCAGAACATGCTCAAATATGACAATGAAAAGCCCTACTGTAGAGCTCGACACAAACACCAGGATTAATCCTTCTCCATGATGTATTCGTAGCCCGGTGTGTTTATGAAGACTGAACTATACATAGCCTTCAGCAGAGCGTGTGCAGATCACGTGCTTTGCAGAGCCAGTATTACATTTATTTCCAAAGGAAATGGCACCTCTATCTCCATCAATCAGTGCTAATTACAGGCTGCAGATAATGGAGGAAAGCGATCTGTAAAAGGCTTTGGCTCTCGATGCTGAGATTCAGGAAAATAAAGCTGGAAGAGACGCAGCTGCGGGAATCTGCCGTCCATTAGCAGGTTTGTCAAAGAGCTCACATCTTCATTACAGGAGCAGCCGGAAATCAATAC
>NC_079448.1:56800804-56803304 GCF_903798145.1 Danio aesculapii | reverse complement strand
CTCTGTGTCTCAGCCAGTGTGTGTGTGTGTGTGTGTGTGTGTATGTGTGTGTGTGTGTAAGAGGAACAGACAGTGATGAACAGAGTGTCAGACTGGACACTGTGAGCTTCATGCCCTCATTAGGGAGCAGGAGCCCCTCTCGTCCCCTTACTCTCTGATGACCCTGAAGCTGTACTATGGTTCAGAAATCAGCCTCGGTTTGTCAGAAACACACACACACACACACACACACACAGTTCTGTTCAGAAGCTCAGGAATGCTGATGTTATATCTCCATGTGCTACTGAAGGGCCTGTATCTGCAGACAGCATCACGACTGAACACTAATGAGTGACCGAGCTGAACGGCTCTGACTTTATGTCAGACCTGTTTATCTATCGCCACTGCTGCTGCCAACACCACATCTCTTCTTCATTTGTCTGCCATCCGCATTGATCTTTCTGGAGGTTAAACACACATTGATCAGTAGGGGACTGAAGAGTGTGTCATTAGCGTGTACCGTAGGCCGTGTAGATCTGCCTCTTCTAGAGTTTCCTCTTTCTCCAGCAGACGTGCGGCCATGTGTTTTGATCTAAAGCAGCGTTTGTACAGAAGATCAGCGTTTCTCCTGTGTTTCCCTCATAATGACGGATCTGCTCTTTCATGGCGTCTCATCTGTCGTCATTTGCTGGCTCCGGCCACCGGCAGCTCCAACACTGTATAAACTATTCATCATTCCTCAAATAACTTCTGAACACAATTAACTTTATTCCCCTCTGCGCTGGATAATTCAGGTCTCCACGCGGCTCGTCTTCACCTTTTCCTTCTTCTGGGAAAGATAATTAACGTGACACCACCGTGAGCGGGTCAGCCGGCCACCGTCTCATTCACACTAGCAGATTTAATTCCATCTCCTGTGTGGAGAATGATAATAGAGTCTGCTGCTCCTCATCAGATGATCTTCTGCGCTGGTCAGAGAACAGCAGAGATAAACCGCAGAAGATCATCTACACTTCATGCTGACGCTGCACTTTCAGTACGTCAGGACTCCAGCAGAACTCCCATATTCTCCATAAAGCTCAGTGAAGTTCTGCTAGACGTGTGAGAGGACAGATCTGCTGACACTGATGGAAAACACGGATCTTAAACAACCTGAACTCCAGCATGAGTCCTGTTCTTGTGTTCTGATTACAGGGCTAACTTTAACAGGCTGTGATGCTGATCATTTTAACAGGAGCACACACACACACACACACACACACACACACACACACACACACACACACACACACACACACACACACACACACACACACACACACACACACACACACACACACACGTACACACATTTACAGATCTAGAGATTTTGCTCATCTTACAAATAAAAATGTTTTTATTATTAGGATTTAACTAAGGGATTATCTTCGAGTGACAGGACCCGGTACCGGGTCCATGACGTCATCGACTTTCTCTTTAAGATTTAAAGGGCAAGCATTGCACCAGACCCCCTTAAGTGGTTTCGTTTGAGTGTAAAAGCTATATTTTATGCACATATGAATCACTTTGGTTTTTATTCTACTGTACAAAAGTTATTTACACTTAAATACACAGTATTTTGCATACCCGAGCTGGGTATTGAACATTGGTTCATTTTCATATTTTTCATATGGTTCATATATGACACATGTAAAAGTTATAGCTCAAATGAAAGCTCTTGCCGGTGCTCATACGGTTCTAGCATTCTTTTTACTGAATTATATTCTCATATTAAACAGTTGTCAAATAAATCACGATGTTTTCAGGCGCAGAGGTGAAAACAATACATTTATGATCAATAAGCAGCTCCAGATAGCACAGACAGCTGTCATCTCTTAATCATGTGCGATTCAGGGCCATTTCTCCTCTGTTTTTGAGGTGATGTGCATAAGTAATCCGTTTATATGTCTGACGTGGTCCAAACACAGTGAATTATGTTTGATCGAACAAAAGAATAGTGAAATATGAAACAATGATCGATCCCAGTGGCTTGTGCAGCACCTCTCATCAGGTGGAATACAATAACTTCTGCATAGATTATGGTGAGACATTTGTCTTTTCTCTTATGATTACAGACATGTGCAGGAACCACCAACATTAATTACAGCAAGCTAGAGCACACAGAACCTAAAGGGTCCACTCTCAAATTTGAGTTTATAAATAAAATACAAAAAGCGCCTCTTTTATTAGGAGTTTATTATAACACAGACAACATATACAGGCATTTTAAACACTTTCAATAGTGTTTTATGAAAATTCACAGGGTTTTGTTTAAATTGATACCACATTTTGGCATTTACACCTCTGCATGTGGATTTGGGAAGCTTTTAAATTTAGGTAGGCAAAATCCAGGCGGAAATCCCAAAATAGCACTAGAGTTTAACTGGTTAATAGACAGCAGTTCATCAATCATGAAACTACAGCAGTACAGGCCTGTAAACATGGAGGATTTCACTGCTTTTATCGATTGATATGATGTGTA
>NC_079448.1:56788304-56793304 GCF_903798145.1 Danio aesculapii | reverse complement strand
ACACACACACACACAATGCACCAATGTATGCATCAAACCGACACTGTCCTCAGTTCAATGAGGGTGTCAGTGTGTGTCAACATGTCAGTTCACGATCAATGCCCTTTAATTGGCCAGCAGGACACACACACACACACACACACACACACACACACACACACACAGGCTCTGTCCTCAGAATGACCGCGGGTCAGGGATCTGCTCAAGCTGCACTCAGTCATGTGTGTTATGAATGTGTGAGTCAGGGTTTGGATGCGCTCGCTCTGCCGGGTGCCAGATCCTCACCCAAAACTGCACTTCACACAAGCTAACCGTCCAGCTGAAATGATCTTCATTAGCGAGCAGGTTTTCCTCCTCTCATTTACTGCAACTAAACTCAGTTTTTCAGCACTTTATTAAAGCTGTTAGTGTGATGGTGAGGATGTAGAGGTCCAGGTCCACAGCGGGGACAGACAGATGAAGGTAAATATGAAGCTACAGTTCTGGAAGCGCTCTCTGGTATCTTCATTAGCAGGTTCATCAGTGATTCAGTTTCCAGAGGTACCTTCAGCAGCACACACTGCTCATACAGTGATATAATGCTGATCATCAGCTGTCAATGCAGAGCTTTATCCACATATACAAGCACCCTATTAGGCAAGGCTGAAGTAACACACACACACACACACATGCGGACAGACGCGGTGCATTACAGTATAAACAGCGCTGTAGACTCACAGCTGTATCACAGGAGCTGACGTCTGTCTGACAGAGGCTGGAAAGCTGCACAAGCACACTGATATTCCTCTTTACATTGGATATATATATATACTGTGTGTGTGTGTGTGTGTGTGTGTGTGTGTGTGTGTGTGTGTGTGTGTGTGTGCGTGTGCGTGTGTGTGTGTTCTGGAAGTGCACACATCAGATCTGCTTTGTTAAAGCGCCGCTGGTGGATGTTGTTGCTGTATGTGTGTCGTTTCTTCAGTCAGCTGTTGGAGAATAGATGTCAGCTCATTGGTCAGATTATTGTCAATAATCATCACCGTCATCATAATCAATTGACAGTCTCATATTGACCAAACATTTGCCCATCTCTGATTAACTGAAGATCAGATGGAAATGATTGTTTTTCAACCCCAAACAGTTGGGTCAGTGTAGAAAACACTGGTAAAAGAAGTACTCTGACTCTGACTTGTGTTTGACTCAGACAATACAGCAGACATGATTAATGTGTTCCTCTTGAGTTTTTAATAAACTCCAGTTTTAGTTCTTGCAACACAATTCCAGAAACCTTGTGTCAGTAAAGCATTTCCCACTCTGTAATGCTGCCGTTCCTGTTCGCAACACTTTTAGACGGTTAGGGACTGAAGACACCATGTGCTGAAGTGTTTCAGGTGTAGTTTTCTCCCATTCTTCCTGCAAACAAGTCTTAAGGTGGGCAACAGTACGGGGTCTTCGTTGTCACATTTTGTGCTTAAAAATGCGCCACACATTCTCTATTGGAGACAGGTCGGGACTGCAGGTAGGCCAGTCCAGTCCCTGTCTCCTCTTTCTCCGCAGCAGGACTCTGTAATGTGTGCTGAATGTGGTTCTGTATTGTCTTGTTGAACTCTGCATGGGGTCTCTGGAGAAGAAGGCAGTATATTGAGCTCCAGAATCTCTCGGTGCTGTTCAGCATTAATGGAGCATCACAGAAGAGCAGGTTACCTTTGCCAAGGGCACCGACACAACCCCAGACCATCACAGACCCTGGCTTATGGACTTGTTGCTGGTAACAGTCTGGATGATGCTTTTCTTCTTTGGTCCGGAGCACACGGCGTCCATTTCCCCTAAAAACACCAGAAACACTGCTTCATCTGAGCACAGTACACGTCTCCACTGTGTGATGCTCCATCCCAGATGCCTCTGAGCCCAGAGAAAATGATGGCGCTTCGGGACACTGTTAACATAGGGCTTCCTTTTGGCACAGTACAGTTTTGACTGGCGTTTGTGGATGTGACTCTGTATTGTGGTACTTGACAAAGGTTTACCGCAGTAGTCCTGAGCCCGTGTGCTGATCTGGCTTATAGATGAATGAGGATTCTTGATGCAGCGCCCCCTGAGGGGTCGGAGGTCACGGTTGTTCAGCTTAGGCTTGCGCTCTTGTCCTTTACGCACTGAAACTCCTCCAGATTCTTCAATCTTTAATGATGTTCTGCACTGTTGAAG
The DNA here is from genome assembly GCF_903798145.1 of Danio aesculapii. Taxonomy (NCBI): domain Eukaryota; kingdom Metazoa; phylum Chordata; class Actinopteri; order Cypriniformes; family Danionidae; genus Danio; species Danio aesculapii. The sequence continues at coordinate 56,791,117 of NC_079448.1, read as the reverse complement.
GTGAAATATCCACATGTCTTCCTCTCTTTCTCTGAGGAACATTGTGTTTAATTAGTTCAGTCATTTCCTCTCGTATTTGTGGTCAAACTGGTGATCCTCGGCCCATCTCTGCTCCTAAGGACTAGACCTGTACTGATGCTGCTTTAGTAGCAGATCATAATCACACTCACCTGTGGACATCACCTGTGCCTCATCACATCATTATTCAGCAGTTCACCTGATCACTGCTCTAAATACTATATATATTTAGGGTTATCTATATATTGTATATATGCTTTAGTTATTCATTTGTCTGAGCTCTTCCTCTGCTGGCGTTCCTCCCGCTGGCAGTCCGGGTTAATCTCAGCATTATCAGCTGATCTGGGAACAGTCTCTCCATCCCACAGCTCTTCAGTGAACATTAGTAAAGTCTGCTAGAGTGAGATAAACTTCACTGCGTCCTTGTTTTAAGATGGTTTTTAGCTCCACGCCTGAAGACATCTGACCTCATTTTTGATTAATTCAGGTAAAGAAATGAATCCAGCCACAATAATCGCTCTCTCCAGAGTTAAAGCCGCTCTACATAAACTCTGACAATAATGAGCGGCAGTGATCTCCTAATAATGCTCTCGTCACGATACATTATGTAAAGGAACCTCGAGAAATATAAATAGTGTGTGTACGTCAGCATTAGATAAGCTGGTGTCGGGGTCTCCGAGCTGCTATCCGGCATCCCTGCGGGAGAATCACCGATCTGGACGCTTCGCCACTCGCCTTGAACACACTCCAGAACCCAGCACCAAACCCTGGACACCGCTCACATAATCCTGCAGTGAATCCTGAAGGGTCACACACACACACACACACACACGCACACACACACACACGCACACGCACACGCACATGCACACGCACATGCACACGCACACGCACATGCACACGCACACGCACACGCACACGCGCACACGCACACGCACACGCACACGCACACGCACGCACATGCACACGCACACGCACACACGCACACGCACACGCACACACACGCACACGCACACACACACACACACACACACACACTATACTAGGTGTGGGTGTGTGTGCTGTTTTTTGTGGTTTACAGGGACAGCATAATGTCATGTGTATGACTGAGGTTCTACAGCACTGAGGTGGTCTATAAGGACCTGTCTTGTGTCCTCGTGAATCAAAATGGATGAAAGAAAAACACATTTAATGTAAACGTGAGCATATTTAATGTCCTATTATATTCAGATTTTACCACAGGTGTGCTGAGCATTGGGTTAAGGGTAGAGATGGGCCATTTAATGAGCTGCTTTTACTGTTTAAAATACATTACACCTATGAACGTGTGTGTGTGTGTGTGTGTGTTTGCTCTGTGCAGCAATAACAGCAGGTCTATGTGATCACACTCTTTGATGCGATGTCTATTTCAGCCTCATTACCATAGAAATGAAGTCAGTTCCTCCAGCAGAACAGAATCGCAGTCAAACTCCATGGAAACAGTTGCGCTTCCTGAATAACGGTGGACAAACGTCTGTCAGGACACTCACGGATGGTCATTTGCTCTGGATTCTTTCTGTAAATCAAATTATGTGTAAAATTATCGATAATGATCAATACTGGAGAGAAAATCCTGGAGAAGAGAGAGATCATTAGCTGATCATTAGCTGAGCTTCATCAGTCAGGAGAGCAGTGTGTATTAATATGATGGGATATTTATATGATGGATATGTTCCTGCTCAGCTGTAGCCCAGTGTCCAGCACACTGCAGTGTGTTCAATAACTACACAATCACACTAATGCGTTCCCTCACAGTTTAACCGGACACACCAACACAATCTCACGGCAATTCGTAACTTTTTGATTTAGTGGATCATTCGGAATTCGTACGATCTAATTCGTACATTTTCGTAGGATTTGCTCATCCCCCAATGACGGTTGGGGTTAGGGGTGGGGTTAGGTGCCACGCCTCCTTTTTAAAATCGTATAATTTCATACGACTGAACTGGTACAAATTCGTACGAATTAGCCACTAATCTGACAAAACGTAAAATACTTATGTTTTCAGGTGAGATCAGGCTGGACACACACAGTGACCTGCTCTAACCGTCTGATCATGGCTGCATTTCTTACTGTTATTGGACCTCAGAGCTGCGTTTGATATTATTGATCATAACATTCACCTGACAGCCTTGAGAATGATGTTGTTATTACTGTGGGGTTCCACAAGGCTCAGTTCTCTTTACACAATATATGCTACTGCTTAAGTTTATATTGGATGCCTAAAATAATGACTCACTTAAAATAATGCTTGTTTTCTAACAGGTTCATATAAAACTTCTCCACATTGTGAATAAAGCATCTCAGAGATGTTGACACGCGTCAGGATGTTGACCTCTAAATGCACAGAGTTGTGTTAGGACATTAATGTATAGGAAGGCAGTGAGAATACTCTGAGGATAATAACAGTGTGTTTCCCTTCTCCAGTGAAGCAGAGAGTTTATCACGTCACACATCACTAATATCTAGCGTGTGAATCTCCAGCCGATCGCGTCGCTCTCCATCTGTCAGGGAAACTCCAAACCCTTCCGGAAACTTACATCACTAAAAGCAGACGGGCTGAACGCCACGCCGGCGAGAATCCTCTAAACATTGTGATGATAGCTCGCTATATTTGGCTTCTCGTTTGCTGGCAGGTGGATCACTTCAATAAACCCTAAAAACACTACAGCAGCTCCAATCCCAGAGGCACTGCTGTCTGCGTATGATTACACTGGACATAAATAAATGCTCATTCATTCATTATCATTCAGCTT
>NC_079448.1:56723304-56780804 GCF_903798145.1 Danio aesculapii | reverse complement strand
TGTGTGTTGGTGTTGTATATTACGCTGTAGAAACCTTGTAATAGACTGCCGCACATTTCCAGGCTTATTTCTCTAGATATTATATCTTATACATTATATTATTTCAGTCTACTCTAATGTCAATGGAAGTCACTTTGTTGAGCTGTAGAGAAAACGCTGTGTAGCGCTGCGCAGGGTAAACGAGACTCAGCAACAAGCGCTGTAAAGAAAAGGTCTGTATAGTCCAGGTAATGATTCAATGATGAGCTTCAGCTGTGTGTGTGTGTGTCATCATCAGTAATCTGGAACAGGTGTGTGTGTGAGGTGCATGCCGGGAGTTGTAGTTCATATCAGTGGCTGAATTGTAGTTCTCCAGCTATCTGCAGCTGCTGGACCGCTGGTGATCATAACAGTTTTACACATTAGAAACATGTGGCGAAGAAATAAGTAAATATTTTAACAGGGCTTGTAAAACCTTTTCCACAGGCCATTAGTAAAAGTCCTTAATGTTTTGCTCTCTGACCTTTAACATTTCATTCATAACGCATAATAATGGTCCTAAAATGTCTTGCGTCTGACTCTATGTGACATGAAATGACACAGTTGTACATTACTACACTCACAGACACAGCAGATGTTGGGTCAATAGTCCAGCAATACAAGACAAGACAAACTCACAGTATTCTGTAGCTGCTGTAAGTCCAGATCCTCTGGAGACTGACTTGAGTTTGTGTTTCCGCTGTGAGATGTCTGAAGATGAACGTTCACCTGTTTGCATCATATCGAGAGTGAGTTTGTTCTGCTTCACCCCTGAAAGACCATCCTGATCTCACAAGAAAACGTAAGTATTTTACGCTTCGTCAGTTTAGTGGCTAATTCATATGAATTCATACGGGTTCAGTCGTACGAAATTGTACGATTTTGAAAAAGGCGGCGTGGCACCTAACCCCACCCCTAAACCCAACCGTCATTGGCGGATGAGCAAATCGTACTAAATTGTATGAATTAGATTGTACGAATTCGTTCGAATTAGCCACTAAATCAAAAAGTTACGAATTGCCGTGAGAATGTGTTGGACAGACACCATTCGTTCATTAGACTGAGCTTTGCTTGATTGTGAGCGTGAAGAGAGATCAGTGAGCTGCAGAGAAGAGCAGAAACACTGATCTGAGAACAGGACAGAGCTGAACCTCACACGCCGTATGTACTAATGATTTCAATTAGGCAGAGGCGATGCTGGAATGAAGCTGATTCATTAGAGTCTGCTCATTACTCCATACAGTCTTAAAATAGAGTACTGAACCTGAATGAGGGAGCGAACCCAGACATCAGAGCTGCCGGTGTGTGTGGCCCGCGCAGAGAGTAATCATACCAGCTCTTCTGCAGTGAGGAAGAAGAAGCCATGTATTAATATTAATAATGATTATTTTCAGCCTGATCTCACCAGGAAACATAAGTATTTTACGTTTCGTCAGTTTAGTGGCTAATTCATACCAGTTCAGTCGTACGAAAATGTATGATTTTAAAAGGAGGCGTGGCACCTAACCCCACCCCCTAACCCCAACCGTCATTGGGTGATGAGCAAATCATACTGAATTGTATAAATTAGATTGTACGAATCCATAGAATTAGCCACTAAATCAAAAAGTTACGAGGTGCCGTGAGATTGTGTTGGTATTTTACTGAAGTGAAACTCCACAACGCTGTGAGTTAATGCAGAGCTCCTGTATGCTCATCTCTGTGATGAAGGAGCCATCTGATTGGTCATTCAGCAGCGAATCAGAGCTCGAGATCAAAAACTGAAGTAAACGATATCAGTCAAGAAGAAACACACAGGAGCGGCTGAAACACACTGCACTGAACACTGTGTGTGTGTGTGTGTGTGTGTGTGTGTGTGTGTGTGTGTGTGTGTGTGTGTGTGCGTGCGTGCGTGCGTGTGTGTGTGTGTGTGTGCTCCAGCATCAGAGGTTAATCCAATGAGTGATGGGTCTGTGAGACGCATTACAGTAATGAGTGCTGTAATCGATCCGGCGGCCGTGCTGAGACTCTTCCAGAAACACACCATCAGGAGGAGAACACACACACACACACACACACACACACAAACACATCTCTGCTGATATAAATCAGGAGAAGAGCATCATCTGTGAGCTTCTTTTATCTGTGTAAACATCAGTCGATTCGGTCTTGAGGAGATTTCCTGGAATCCGCCTGCAGTACAGCAGAGCAGTGATCCACATCTACACCATTAGAGCTGCTGCTGCTGCTGGAGCTGTAGAGTAGAGCAGATCTGTGGAGCATTGGAATAAACTAAGACGTGGAGGACTGCCTGATTCTCCTTAAAGGTAAGGAGCATCAGCTGGCAGAGCTCAACATCATCCAAACACAACTGTTGAAGACTGAACTAATACTGATGTGGGTGAACACAGTGAAGCAGACTGAGTGAACGCCCCGATAAAGCCCGCGCCGCTGCAGGACACCAGAGGGAGATCTCTGTCTGAACACTGAGAGGAGGTACAGCACGATCTCTCCGTCCTGCAGCCTCTGTCCACGGTGAGAGATGAACAGCAGACGCAGATATTGATATTCTGTGTGTGTGCTGGATGAGTCTGCACAGACCAGACTACAGCAAACACACACACACACACACACACGCACACACACACACACACACATGGGGGGATTGTGCGTATCTAGAACAGTGAAGCCTCAGAGGCGAGTGCTCTCTCCATCGGCACTCTCAGCTCCAGAAGGAGCGTCAGAAATATAAAGCAGACGTCAGGAATAACTGCGCTCTCCGTCTGTCCTCAAACATGCTGCAAAGGTCAGAATCACATGTGCTGAGGGTACACCTTTATTTCTAATGGTATATCAGTACTTGAACAGTCTGCTGCTCCTCAAGCCTTCTGCACATGCTGTTTTCATCTCATTGGGATGCAGAGGTGTTGGCCCTGTACACCATCACACACATGCAGGAGTGATGAGCGGTCACCTGCTGCTGCTACAGGCTGTGTGTATGTTTGAGTAACAGTGAAAGCAGAACATGATGAAGTATTTAAAGGCTAATAGACACTAGCTAACCAAATCTGTGTTTACCGGATACAGTAACCATAGCAACAGGAGGCTTCTGAACACATCCCCTTTGATCTCCATGAGGAAGTACAGTACCAGAACACAGGCTTCCACATAAAACACAGAGAGAGAGAGAGAGAGAGAGAGAGAGAGAGAGATGGAGAGAGAGAGAGAGATTAAGAGAGAGAGATGGAGAGAGTGAGATGAATGGCTAAACTGAAGTGTTTAATAAACCAGGTTAACTTCATCAAGTCTAAACCAAGCTGCACCCTCCTGCTCTCCGTGAAGCTAATTCGGCAGTAACTGAAGCTGCTGTTCATAGAAGTTCCGCTAGTCCTGGCTCTATAATAGAGCAGATTTCAATTGAGCCCACTATTAAAATGGCCGACTTTACAGCAGAATAGAGGTGTTTACAGCCTGGTACAAAGAACGGTTATGGTTCATATAGCTAATATTACCCTTCATGACGACTGTGAGGGGGTGAATTGTTTATAACTCATCCGTTTTATTAAGTCTGCATAATTAAGGGCGTGGCCACTTGAGTGACAGCTAGGTCTCGCTGGTCACTTCACCTCAGCAGATTCCGGCTGATTAACTGCTGAACTCGCCATATATATTATGTTTTTGTGTTGTTTTACGTGGCTTTACGCAGTCAGTTGCCTTTTGGACTTATTTCCTGCAATTATCAGATGATATGGCATGCTGTGGGCTAGGGTTGGGCCGATAGATGATGCTGATAGATGAGCATGTGTGTGTGGATATAACTCAGTTGTTTGACCACACTTCATTATTATTGTTCATTTATTAATTTGCTGGAGATTAGAACTGAATTTAGAAATCGTTTTAAATCAAATCTTTGCGCTTAATAAACGAAATTAATTATGTATAGGCTAATGGATATCTGTGCGTACAACACGTTTCCCTATCCACGAGAGTGAGAGTGAAAGTAAATAATGAGGAGGCTCATCTCTCATTCTGGCGCTGTAAATGCTCTGTTTAACTGTTTTCTCTCTCGTGAAGCGCTCTGTTTTTACACTTATAAAGTCCGCCATGTAAATAGCAAATGCACCATGGAGCGACGCAACACTCTTTTTTTTTTTTTTTTTTTTTTTTTTTTCTCAAAAAGTTTTACAATTACACCAGGTACATGTCAGAGGTCACACATCTGTATACACTCACAAATATAAGCACAAATTCTATACATCCACTTTCTCTTTCTCTTTTAGCAGTATATGCTTTCCTTTTGTGCGCACGTACACTAATGTTATACACAATATAAAAATAACATAAATAAATAATAATAATGAGGAATAATGATTTAAATAAAAAAAATAGGAGGGAAAAAGGGGGGGGGGGGCAATTAAGTAAAAGTAAATAAATAAACCAGTAAAATAAGATATGCATACACATCAGCAACACAACTATGTACATGTAGGGAGTGATCCTTCCGATTTTAGGTTAATAGAAAAGATCAGGATTATGGGATGTTGCATAGTTGGTCCATTTTTCCCAAAATGAAATAAATTGTTCCATTTTCTGATTTACAAATGCGGTTATTTGTTCCATTTTATACATTTCTATTGTAATTTCCATCCACTCATTTAGGGTAGGACTTTCATGTGGCAACCATTTTTTGGTAATGCTCTTTTTGACAGCTACCAATAAAATATTCATTAGATATTTATCCCAGATGCAACACTCTTAAAGGGAATGGGAGACGAGACTCTGATTGGTTTATTTGCAAAACACACCAATAACTCATTAATAGATTAAGCTCAACCCTGTTAGACCATGCGCCACAGCACAAAGCAGATTCTTACCATCCTTAAAATAGCAAAAGAGGATTCAGACACGCCCTTAATGCTTCTGCGCCCTGCGCTTTGCACTTTCCGCATGGATCCTTAAAGTAGAGCCCAAAGTGTTAGCGTCAGTGTGTGTGAGCGTGTGTGTGTGTGTGTGAGCGTGTGTATAAAGATGAGGGGATTATATATTAAGGCCGTACCAATGTTGATGGGGGGGGGGGGGTGTTTACCTGATGTGCAGAGGTGTGTTTGTCTGATATCAGCTCACTGCTGCTGTAAGAGTCCATCATTGCGTCTGATCTTCATCTGTGTCTGTCAGAGCTCCTCATGGCCACATTCAGCCGTCAGTCACCCTCCAGATGCTGACGGACACAAACAGCAGGAATATTGCAGATTACAGACAGATCCACAACAATAAAGAGGCAAAGCTCAACTAAAACACTGACACACTACACTGATTCACTGAGTTTCTAGTAAAGACAGGCAGTGTGTGTGTGTGTGTGGGGGGGGGGGGGGGGGTGCTCTGCACAGTCAAACCATTACAGTATTTACAGCAGTGTGTGCACTCAGTGTCACACCTGTCTGTTATCATCTAAGAGCTGATCGGCTGCTTCAGGTGTGTTTCAGCAGTGGGGACAGTGGCTGAACTGAACACCTCTGGAGTAAAGATACACTGGACTCGTATGGATTTTCAATGGGGAAAGTGTAACAGTCAATATGGGGAATGAAGCCCCGCCTTCAAGTACAGGAGCCAATCAGTGATGCTATAGACTGATGATTCTCTGGGGGAGGGGCTCAATGCAGATGTGTGTTTAGGACAGTTTGTGCAGCTTAATTATGAACGAGCGGGTCAGCAAACATACTGAATCTCAGCCAACAACACCAGAATCCTCTGCACAAACCTGCTGCACTCTGGTTTAGTCATTCATATGAAACCAACACAAGGGTCAGTCCATCCGGAACATACTCAAACTCTCTCTCTCTCTGTGTGTGTGTGTGTGTGTGTGTGTGTGTGTGTGTGTGTGTGTGTGTGTGTGTGTGTGTGTGTGTGTGTGTGTGCGTGTGTGTGTGTGTGTGTGTGTGTGTGTGTCATGAGTTATTTCAGTGAGTTCAACTGTAGTGTTTCACTGAGCACACGTGAACGCTTCCTCTCGAAAACACAGTCATGTAGATAACTTCTGCTGACATATGACTGTAGCCCAGTCTGGGCTGTTCACAGTGGGGTTAGACTATAACCACCTACATGTCTATAAGCAACTGATAAATGCAGAAATGTCAGAAATAATGCCGTAGGGTAAGTAAACACTCGATGTGTAATTTCACTGGTGATTCTGAATATAAAGTGTAATCATTAGCTTGTCAAACAGTTGGAGAATTTGATGTTTCCCCAGTCAAATGGCTGAGAGGTGCTTCTAAGATGGCCGCCGAGTAAACTGGCTTAAAGAGGCTTTAATACAGCATCGTTCCCTATATTACAGCACAGCACCCTCCTGCCCCGGCCCTTACACTCATCCTCCAAAGCAGCAGAGCCAAACTCTCACAGTAATACTGAACGCAAAGCTCCCTGATCTAATGTTGAAGAGCTCCAGTCTGAGGAGCACACCAGAGGAACCATGAAAAACATGATGAACAATGAAGATGGCCACGGCTCAGCAGAACCAGACACCATGAAGCACTTCTAACCCGGCCCGCGTCCTCATGTAAACCTCATCATCATAGCAGCTCTGAGGAACAGCTCCATCTCACAGCCGGCATGAGCAGAGACACACACGCTGAAGCACAGAGAGAGACACACACACACACACACACACACACACACACACACACACACACACACTCCCCTAACCGAGAGCTGGTCCTCCAGTCGTGTCTCCTCATTAACACTTCAGCAGCGGTGGCGGAAACAACAAGTCTGAAAAGAAAGTTGAAACAGCAACTTAAAGCCTCCTGACTTAATCCCAAGGACAGAAGTCTTAATACCAATTAGCCGGCCCACAGAACAGTCCTAATTGTGGGAGACGAGGAGAATTAGGAGCCAGCACAATGCAAACATGCAGCCTGTAATTTGTGCGCAGCTCCGGCTAGCTGAAGCTAATGTGTAAATGTGTTGGTGGAGGTGTTAATAAGCGGCTCCGTCGCTCTGGCCCTGCCACACAAGCCTCTTAATTGGCTGCCGAATCCACAATTAGTGGCACCTGATATGCAAATGAAGTGATCTCATTAAATAATCTCATTACTGTTTATTTGCATATGAGTTTCTCTGAGGTGTGACTCAGACACCATTACAGCGAGGAAAACAGCCCATTCAGTCTCCTTCAGCTTTATTCATCAGGGGTCACCACAGCGGAATGAACCGCCAACTTATTCAGCATCTGTTTTACACAGCAGATGCCCTTCCAGCTGCAACCCATTACTGGGAAACACCCATGCACTCTGGCCAATTGAGTTGATCAGTTCCCCTATAGTGCATGTGTTTGGACTGTGGGGGAAACCGGAGCACCCGGAGGAAACCCACACCAACACGGGGAGAACATGCAAACTCCACACAGAAACACCAACTGACCCAGCCGAGACTCGAACCAGAGACCTTCTTACTGTGAGGCGACAGTGTGACACCACTGAGCCACCGTACCTGTGTCCCTGTATACCCCCAACACACTGTACACTTACACACAAACACACACCTGTGTGGATGGGTTTATGTGTGTGTGTGTGTGTGTGTGTGTGTGTGTGTGTGTGTGTGTGTGTGTGCGTGTGTGTGTGTGTTTGTATGATGAGGTCACCAGTGTGTGTGTGTGTGTGTGTGTGTGTGTGAAGGTCACCAGCACACTGCACGACAGTGACGGGTGTGTGTGAGCGTGTGTGAGTCCCCGTGGAGCCTGAACTCAAGGACTGTGTGTTCTCCTCCATCTGTCTTCATGGCGCTCCGGCTGAACAGCAGAGCCCAGCGGCATCCACTTACACACACACGACAGCGTCAGATCAGAGTGCACACACACACACACACGCGCGCACACCGCACACCCCACACACACACACACACGCACACGCACACGCACACGCACACACACACACACACACACACATATACTCACAAAAGTGTCAGATCAGAGTCCCCCCACACACACACACACACACACACACTTACACTGCCAACAACCACAGAGATGCAGAAATAACTAAACTGATCCTGATCATGTGTGTATTAACACATCAGTGAGGGGTGTACTGTTTTATCAACCTGCAACATTACTGTCTGTCTGTCTGTCTGTCTGTCTGTCTGTCTGTCTGTCTGTCTGTCTGTCTGTCTGTCTGTCTGTCTGTCTGCCCACTAGTGCTCATCTCTCCCTCTCATTAGCATAAACAGCAGCCCTGAGTGAGAAGCAGCCGTCTGTCCATTATCCATTAGCGTGTTTGAGCTGCTGAAGATAATGTCAGCATAGACTAAGAGGATTATAGATGTGGAGTTTTAGATGAGGAGCGACGTAGACTGACAGAAGCATCAAGCACACACTCACACTGAAGCACACACACACCTGACCAGCACTCACAACACACACTGCTGTTTTATATCTGGGGACATCTGTAGCTCCGCCCTCTTCTGAATCTCATTTGCATTTAAAGCAACAGTCACCTAAACAACAGGGTCAGGGTCAAAGGCTGAAAGGGTCCGTTTCAGAGAGAGCATGATCTCAGCTGGGGCTTATACAGCTTGTAGAAGGGGGCAGAGCAGGTCTCCTTTAAAGGTTCAGGATACCCTGGAGTACTTGTTTTGAGATTGTAACAGATGTGTGTGTGTGTGTGTGTGTGTGTGTGTGTGTGTGTGTGTGTGTGTGTGTGTGTGTGTGTGTGTGTGTGTGTGTGTGTGTGTGTGTGTGTGTGTGCGTGCGTGCGTGCGTGCGTGCGTGCGTGCGTGCGTGCGCGTGTGTGTGTGTGTGTGTGTGTGTGTGTGCGTGCGTGTGTGTGTGTGTTGCACCTGTCAGCTTTAATTGTGCTTTAATTGTTCACCTTCCGGGTTTAATATCATTATTGGTGTCGGATCAAAATCAGTGGCGTATAGTGCTCGTCTGCTAGTGGAGTGATGACGCGTGGGTTTCTCTTTATTATTCATAGCGGAGCTTCTTATCCTATAAGAAGAGCCTGCTACTGAATTATTCATGACAGCAGGAGATTTCTGATGACCCGCCCAGCGGAGAGACAGCGCAGTGATTAGCCGTTCATGAAGGCTCGTATGTGTTTGGAAATGGCCAAAACCCCTCTAAAACCAGGCTGGTCAACCAGCTAAAACCAGCCAACCACCCTGGGCTGGTTTAAGCTGTTTTTTTTCACTAGGGGAGAACTGGAGAATAGCAGACGTTGTGTTTTATCAGTGGAGTTTGTTCCCATTCAGACACATCTCCTATATCTGTGTGCCGTGTTCACACGTGTTTACAGTCCTCCAGATTACCAGCAGGGCTAATGGTTGAAACCACTGTGCCACACTGTGTCTGCATGCTGACCCGGGGTTCAGGAGGAGAGAAGTCCTCATTAGAGTGCTCATATAAACATGATTCTCTGTATGATGATTGAACACAGTGTGGTGTAAAATCAGGCGTCTCCTCACGCTGTGTTGGACTTTCTTTTCTCTTGAGCTGCTGACAGAAGCCCCTCTGCCCCCCTGCTCTGCCGGCCACGCCCACTCCTCCCTCTGCTCCAGCGCTCCACACCCATCACGGAGCATTTCTGGACTATTCAGAGGTAGACTTGACCCGACAGAGGGGGTTCATGACCCTTTAAAGGAAGGTGTGTGTGTGTGTGTGTGTGTGTGTGCACTGATCATGGGGTGTGCAGTAATGTGGATCTGCCTGCTGAAATATCCAGCTCAGCTCCGCCACTGATGCTGAAGTCTAAACGCTTCAGTGAATTCTCCTGCACACACACACACACACACACAGCTCGAGGCCACCATTTCTGCTCCACACACACACACACACTCTGGTAAAAAGCAGCACATTGTGTTCTCATCTTCCCACACACACACTGACAGCCGCACAGAGAGCGCGGGTACACCACCTGTCAAGAGTGTGTCTCCATCACTCTACAACAGACACACACTTAGCAGAACACACTCGCTTTATGCAACACTGAGACGCTTTTCAGCACGTGTGACTGCGGCATTTCAGCAATGTGTGTGTGTGTGTGTGTGTATACTTTCTATTCCTCATGTTGTGTTAATAGAGCAAAGTATCCCATGTGTGGTGTAAAGTGACTGTGAGATATCTCTGCAGACCGATGTGCTGCGATTAAAGCTGCATGTTGAGGGGAACTGCAGGGTCTACACTGGAGTAATGTCCACTGACTGCTGCTGAGGCCTTCAGAAGAGCTGCTGTCTCTGTTCTGAGATGCTTCACCTCCACATTGATCATCAGTAATGCTGAGTGTGTGTTCAGTAGTCTCCACCACCGCTGCTTTATTGGACAAATGAAGTCAGAAACGTCTAGAAGAGTCACAGAACTCCTCACAGGTCTGGACTGAGCCGTTACTGCTGTAATGAGCCGAGCGTGCGCCGTCAGACCTGGAGCTGAGATGTGGAGCATGACTGTATTCTGCTGTGGTGAATGGCGGAGGAGAGACCCCGCTGAGAGGCAGAGAGAGGACAGACTTCAGCCCAGTGCTGTGTGTTCCTCTGCTGGAGGCTCTCCTCTCTCCACAGCTAATTCAGGATGACAGCTCTACACAATCTCTGCGTTTCAGCAACTTTTGGGTTATGTCAGCTAATCCTCTGCTGGATCCCTGCGGGCCGCTCAGCTCCAGCAGCTTTCAGAGGTTAATCCTGCCCTAAAATGAAGAGCCCAGAGCCGCTGCCAGGGGGATTCAAGATGGAGGACACTGTTCCTCAGTTCTGTACCCTACACACACTCCTGTCTCTCTCCATTACACACACACACTCCTGTCTCTCCATCCGTCCTCAAACACTCCTGTCTCTCTCCGTTACACACACACACACACTCCAGTTTCTCCATCCATCCGTCCTCAAACACTCCTGTCTCTCCACCCGTCCTCATTAAGGCGTCTCCAGAAGCCCAGCGTCACGCAGGCTGAACTGCAGAATAATCTGAGTTCTGCATATTGCATGATGTTGGAGATGTTCAGTTCTGCTCCGTCAGCCGGACTCAGACACACACAGGACAGAAGCGCTGATCTGAGGACTGCTGAGCTCAGCGTTTCTGAGGCTCATTTCTGAACACCAAACATTACCTGAGGATCTAAAGCTGGAGTGATGGTGTTCGGTTATTAACACAGTGTGTAAGGCGCTGTTACCGCTGAGCTTCAGCCTGTAGAACCACAGAATGCCAGAGTAACTGGTGGTTCATCCCACTGTGGTGACTATTATTATTATTATGTTATTATTTCTAATATTTATATTGATTGAATATCTTGAATATCAGAAGAGGAGAGAGAGCAACAGGTACTGACCAATCAGCAGTTCACACACACACACACACACACACACACACACACACACACTACAGGCCTGCTCTTGTGTGCTCAGCTCTGTTGGTGGAGTTCTGCTCTGTAAGCTGTGATCTCTGAAGCTGTCGCTGTGTGCAGCAGAGCAGTGAGCGGTCAGAGATGCTCCCAGGCTTTATATAAGAGTGGGATCTGTGGTAAAGCAGACTGAGAACAGAACTAGCATCTCATCATGTGCTGAAGGCTAATCGCTCGCTCATTAACACCAGTGATGCGCACACACACACACACACACACACACACACACACACACACACACACACTGCTGCTGATTGTGGTGTTATATTGTGTGATTCTGCTCTTCCTCCACTACAGGCGCCACTAAAGACATGGGGAAGATGCTGGGCGGTGAGGAGGAGAAGGATCCGGATGCGGAGCGGAAGGAGGAGGAGCGGCAGGAGGCGCTGCGGCAGCAGGAGGAGGAGCGCAAGGCCAAATACGCCAAGATGGAGGCGGAGAGAGAGTCTGTGCGCCAGGGCATCCGGGACAAGGTCAGGAACACACACACACTAGCAGAAACACACACACTCGAGCAGAAACACACGTCTCTCTCTCTGTGTGTGTGTGTGGTGTTTTGAGAGCACAGTTGCTCCTTCATCAATAATAATGAGCTGATCCTCCTGTTGTGTGTCTGCTGTCTGAGTAATGATGCTGAAAATGAAGGTTTAAATCACAGCAGTAATGGACCTGGTACATGTAAACTCTGTGAAATGGGAGAGTGAGGGCTGAACCGCAGACGGCCAGAGTTAATGAGGGTGACAGACGAGGCGCTCTGTTTGTCATCTAAGCACCTCTGTAATGGAGAGGGTTTCCCTGCCCGTTCCACATGTCTGCAGTCAGCACATCATCTGTACATGAGAAACTGTGATGAGAATGAATAATCAACATCACACCATCACACCGACTCTACAGACGGACAGACTCTGAGGACAGAACACAGCAGCTGAGCGCTCCGCTTTCCCCCACAGTCCAAACACATGTGCTATAGGGGAATTGATCAACTAAACTGGCCGTAGTGTATGAGTATGTGTGTGTGAGTGTGTATGGGTGTTTCCCAATACTGGGTTGCAGCTGGAAAGGCATCCGCTGTGTAAAACATATGTTGGAATTATTGTCGGTTCATTCCGCTGTGGTCACCTCTGATGAATAAAGGAACTAAGCTGAAAATGAATGAACAAACATTATTCTGCTTATTTTGAGTTGTATTATGAGATCTAGATCCTTCATCCGAGAACGTCTGATGTGGAAAATATCTGGGAAAAGTCTGGGTCAGGGTTGTAGATGACAGAATATAAACCTGCTAATAACCAGACAGTAGCTTTTCTGTTATCAGCACACAGCTAATGTCCTCCAGCTCTCTGAATCTGACCCTTTCAGACTTTGATCCTGACTGTGGTGTTTTACAGACTTTAAATGCAAATGAGATTGTGCTCATGTCAGAAGAGGGCGGAGCTACAGACGGATGTGCGTCACCAGAGTGACAGGTGTAAAACAGCAGTGTGTGTGTTGTCAGTGCTGGTCGGCTGCTTCTCACTCAGGGCTGCTGTTTATGCTAATGAGATGGAGAGATAGGCACTAGTGGGCGGGGCTTTCCCCCTCTGATGACACGTACAAAGGGAGAATGTCAATCAAAGTGTTTCATTCATCAAGTCTGATTAGAACAAACACAATTCATTACTGATGAACATTAGAGGCTGCTGGAGATACTCACACACTGCTGACACACACACACACACACACACACACACACACTACAGAGGTTAAACATAAATCCTAAAATCATAATTTCAGTAATAACACTGAAGTAATCTACACATGTCGGTTTATATCAGGGCTGTTCAATTAGTTTGTCATGGGGGCCAGTTCATGAAGAGCATCCTGAATGAGGGGTCGGAGAGACATGACTTACAATATGAGTGAAGACACAGCAGCAATATCAGAGCCCATATGCTGGATTTGTGCTCATTAAGACACCCACGCTGGCTTTTTCTACATTAATATGTTTATATATTGTATTTTGAAACTACATAACATCAGTGCACTGCACCACAGGTACTTTTACAAACATATTCAAGTGTTCAGAGCATTGCTCAAGTACGCTTCTACATTCAGACTCATTCATATGTTGTGTTTTAAACTGCGTAACAATTAGAGATGCAGCAATTATTGATTTTGGTTGTGCGAATATAAGAATAATGATGGTTTCACGGTTATCAGGATTAATATGTATTTATAAAGTTCAGAAACACGACTAGTTTAGAAAACCACAAGAAAACTGCTTCTATTTTACAGTGTTGTTTATTTATACAGCACAAAATATTAATAAACACAAACAATACTCCACTTCTCTCTTTGGACTTTTGTTTTTGGTTTAAACTTAAAGGCAGAACCATGAATAAATAAAAATGAGAATAAATAAAAACAGTGTTTGTTAAGAATTAGTTAAGAATTTAAAAGAACTGTTGTGATTATCTGTTCATACACACATAATCATTTTAATCCTTTATAATAATTCGCCTAACGTATCTCTTGTTATATTTCACTGAAAGCCACGCACAACACTCACCACTACAGCGTGAGATCATTTCTACTGTGTGCACCTTGAGGTCCGCTTGCGAGCCGTGCATGCACCGCTCACAATATGTGCACATCTCTGGAAATAATGAACTCGCGTGCGGAAAAGACGCAAAAGAGCGAAATAGAAGAACGGCGTGCTGCTATAGTTAATGCAGTGTGTGTGCGTATTACCATAACTTTCTTTAGTTGCAGCAGTTTTGTTCTGTGCAACAGAACCGCGGCGTGGAGAAGCCTTTAAGATGAATTAACCTTAATGAATTTAAGTGTGGTCAATAGTGGAATCGCCTGATCATCACTATTAATGATATCAGTGCACTGTACAAAAGGCCTTTTCTACAAACCAGTGGTGTAGTCCTAAAAAAAGGTGGTGTACTATTGCACCCAACCCAAATTTTAAATGAAAGCAGACAAATAAACAACCAAAGGCAAAGTTTCTTTGAGTCATTAGCTATATATATATATAACTATTAACTTCCATGAAAGGAAAATCAAATACTATGTCAATGTAAGTTAATGTAAGTCAATGGTTACAAGTTTCCAGCTTTCTTCAAAATATCTTCTTTGGACAAACCAGTTAAGAATAAGTAAATGTTGAGTAAATGATGAAGATTATCATTTTTGGGGAAAACTATCCATTTAAAAAGAAAATAAATAATAATTTGTTCAGTTTAAAGATAGATGCTAATAGTCTAATCATATTCAGTGATTTATGTTTAGCTAATAATGCCCCCAGCAGACCCATGATTGGCTGAATATATAATGCTGTGGTAAAACCCAACTGTTTAACTCTAAAGAGACTTGTAAAAGTTTAAATACTGTACAAAACATCATGTTTAAGACAGCTATATCAAGTACTGTGTGTTGTTAATATAAACTGTACATTTAAAATAAAAAATTAAATCAGGAAAGCAAAAGCAAAGCAGACTTTCAAATAATATACATATCCAAATGTCTTCAGCTGCTCGCACCACTCACTCGCTTAGTGTCAGGAGACTCCCGCTCTGCACAGCCTTCAACTGCAGCTGGTGCTGTACTGAACAGACGCACGTCACTTCATCACTATAGCGGCCGCTTTTAGACTGAACTCAATGTATTTTTGATGAATTGGTCACACTATTTCGAGGGCCGGAACAAATTGCCTCGGGGGCCGGGTTCAGCCCGCGGGCAGCCAGTCGAATAGCCCTGGTTATAAAGTTACGCACGTGGTGATTTTGGCAAGTACTCTGTGATCCCGCATTAACATCTGTGTTGATCCTGGAACATCATCTCTGTTGGAAACTGTAACCCACACCTAACCCAAACCAGAGCTGTAGATCATTCCCATACTCAGAGGGGAGAGTAACAGCTGGATACACTCATGTAGAAGTGTATAACCCTCACCGTAAGCCTGAACTCAACACAAACGCTAAACACTTCATTCTGATTGGCTGATTGCACTGTTGATCCAGAGTCAACATAGATATCAATCCAGAACATGGATAAAGTTATAGAGCATGTATACCTTTTCCAGAGCCGAGCTGCAGACGTGTGTGTTCCAGCAGTGTTGATGTGTGTGTGTGTGTGTGTGTGTGTGTTTCAGTATGGGATAAAGAAGAAGGAGGAGAAGGAGGCGGAGGCAGCAGCAGCACTGGAGCAGGCAGCAGAGGGGAGTCTGACCCGACCCAAGAAGGCCATTCCAGCCGGCTGCGGAGACGAGGAGGAGGAGGAGGAGAGCATCGTGGACACCGTGATGAAGTTCCTGCCCGGACCCCTGCAGGACATCTTCAACAAGAAGTAGAGCCGAGGAGACTGCTGCGATTCTCACACACACACACACACACACTCCTCTGAGGACTCTGGACGAACACAAACACACACTACTGCCGTAAACACACACTACTGCCGTGAACACACTCCTGCTGTAAGCACACACACACACGCTGTTAAATGAGTGGTTCTCAAATGTTCTTGGTCACGTCCTCTGTTTTTAAAGTCTCTGCACACGTTTCTACTCTAGAAGATGTGATGATGAAACAGATGAAGAGTGAATATTATTAAAGACACACTGAATTTAATTTGCATAATAATGAGAAAGGCTTTGATCTCCTCACTCCTGCTGCTGTGAAGATGCTTTTCTTCAGCTTACATGATCTAAAATACTGCAGAGAAATAAGAGCATACACACGTGTGTTAAAGCAGAGAGTCCCGGCCGGCGCCACAGCCTGCAGGAGCTGATCCAGGACCTGATCTCAGTAGTCAGTAATGTGATGAATCAGGGCCTGGAGTGGCGGAGTTATGAAGGTGTTTAACAGATCTGCTGCCCTCAATAAGACTTTTATATTTTTGTAAATTGTGAAACTGGACACAAACACAGCCGCTAGAGGTCTACTTTATACTCTGATGAAGACCCAAGAGCATCTTTGAGAACCACTGTGTTAAACACACACCTGTTAAACCCAATCATGTGGAACACACACTTGTCCAACACACACCTGTAGGGAGTCCAGAGCTCACAGCAGGAATCTTCCTCCCTCTTCATCCGTCCGTCTGTAAATAAGTGAAAAGACAGATAAACAGATACACCTATATATGGAGATATATATATATATATACACTAGCGATAGATGATTCAGATATATAAGAATAAACTCTGAGTAAAAGCCATAAACTAATGTTGGAGGCGTCTCTCCAGTCAGCTCCTATTTTTGAGTGTTGCTCTGTTCTAGATACTTCCATGCATCATCCTCCACACCTATAGATATTAATATATATATACTGTAAATGGATTCGCTCATTGACCATCACATGGTGTCCGATCACACACACACACACACACACAGACAGCGTCGCACATGATGGTGTTGTGCTGTTTCTCCGCATGCGAAACAGTTCTCTATGTTCCTTCTCTGCACTGTACGCCGCTCCAGCTCAACACACTCCAGTTGAAGGCAATAATTGGGTTTGTTGTCTGTAGATCTGCATCGCCTCACTTATTAAACAGACTCGTTCTGTATATTACACACTGCAGAAGCTCCATCACACACTACTACAATTGGATCAATAGGGCTATAGTCATACACAGAGGTGAATCTAGATCATCATGCTCATCTGCGCTGCTGTACAGTAGTCGTGTGTCGTGTTTCTCTCTTCACCTAAACAGACAGTGACAATGGTGCAATATTTGTTTCTGAATGAAGATGTGCTGTGCCGATGCTTGATTATAGATCAGCAATATCAGACAATCTTCATCGTTATATATGTGTAAGCGCTCCAGAATGTCGGTGTCGTCTTCCTAGTTTCAGTCTAAGCAGCTTATTAAAGGATGGTTTAACTAGTCTCTAATGAAGGATCTCTAAACGCTCGCTTCTTTATTCCTCACACTGCTGAACACGCTTCTGTGTCTGTTTCAGTGTAAATATCTGACAGATGATCTAGATGAGCACTAGTAAAGTCTTGTTTTCAGAAATCATCAGTCAGAGTTCTTCCTAAAAACACGCTGAATAATCAGATTATTGTGTGCTTGTCCTGAAAAAGCTTCTTGATGTTTAGATATTTGGAGCAGAAAGCGTGTTCTGCAGTGTGTTTTCCTCATTGGTGTGATGGTAAAGGCGTTTCTTAACTCAGAGAAGCAGACTGTGTTTATAGACATCTTTTATATCGTGCTCTACTTGTTTTTCATTCATTCACAAACACTGTAAATATTGACGCACATGTAAAACACTGCAGAAATGGTGAACGTAGTGTAGGATTAAGCTGCCATCGTGTCGTTTTAAACATTCCAGATTTCCAGACATTCCGTGGAGAAAACATTGATGAGAGAAGAATAATATCCACACATCTGCAGTGATGTCAGAGCGCTTAACACATGCTAATGTCTGTGCTGTGAATGTGGAGTCCCTCATGAATATTAATATCCGTGGCCACGCCTCCAGATCTGACTGCCTTTCTCAGACGTGTAAAGTCTGATGTGCCATTCTCACGTGTCCAGACGCACAAACCTCTGCGTTCGCTCCTGTCCGACTGCACTAATGGATAATACACTGCCCAATCACATCACTCCTTTATTGAACCAAAGAGTGTTGCTGTGTGTGCGAGAGAGTGTGTGTCTGTGGACAATATTCCTCTTATTCGGGTCCTACTTTGGCTTTGGTGTCTCAAACTGAACAATTAAACCATCAGAAAGAAAAACAATCGAGAGCAAATCGAGAGAAATGATCATGCGTACTCATCTAAACACACACACACACACACACACACACACACATCCTCCACTGCGTTTCTCTCCATAATGAAGATACTGCCGTCATTACAGTAAATGCTGAATATGCCATAGTCGTGATCTCTGAATGTACGTGTCCTGCGCAGCTCTTAAAGCACCGCTGTGGTTCTGTCTGTGATCTGTTCCTGTCTCTCGATGGTTGTGTTCTGGAGATATTCTCTTTTATTCCGTGTATTCTGATATGATTTCTTTAGTGTGTGTTAAGGTCAGAGTATCTTCTCTCTCTCTGTTTCTGTATGCATGCGTTGGCGTGTGTATGTGTGTGTGTGTGTTGTAGATGATGTTTGTGTGTGTCTTCTGTGTTTTCACTGCATGCTCTGATAGACAGACTGTAACATTCCTGGAATCGCCACACACACACACACACACACACACACACACACACACACACACATTAATAATAATAAAGTGATTTCATAGATCTGCTGTGGTGATCGAGTGTTTCTCTGCTCTACATCTCTGCGGCACACACATTTCAGCATCTTTATGTCTTAATAGTGTCTTTTTCCAAAACATTTCAGTTTAGCAGGAATCTACACGCTGTGCTGCGCTGTGTCTTTAAGGGTTTTAATAGATTTTTATTCATTTAATTAATACAATTTAAATTTGAATTTAATTAATTGTAATTTATTTTATTTTTCCCCCAACACACACACACACACACACACACACACACACACACACACACACACACACACACACACACACACACGCACACACACACACACACACACACACCATTTCCTGATTATAGACTGTACTGTTTGGTTTCATTAAACAGATATATTCATTATTATAAGAGTTTGCTCCTGAACACCTGCTTTAGGAACAGACAGATCAGGCATTTAAACTCAACCCAGTTATTGCAATAAAACTATTACAAACTACTACATTTAAACTAAATAAAAATGATGTTTCTCCTGATTTTGTCTGTTTATTAAAATTGTATTTAATATTTTCTTACATGTTCATTTGTGGCGATGCAGTGGCGCAGTAGGTAGTGCTGTCGCCTCACAGCAAGAGGTCGCTGGTCAGTGTGTGTTTCTGTGTGGAGTTTGCGTGTTCTCCCTGTGTTGGTGTGGGTTTCCTCCGGGTGCTCCGGTTACCCCCACAGCCCAAAGACATGCGGTACAGGTGAATTGGGTAGGCTAAATTGTCCGTAATGTGTGAGTGTGAATGAGTGTGTGTGGTTGTTTCCCAGAGATGAGTTGCAGCTGGAAGGGCATCCGCTGCATAAAAACGTGCTGGATAAGTTGGCGGTTCATTCCGCTGTGGTGACCCTGGAATAATGGAGGGACTAAGCTGAAAAGAAAATGAATGTTGATTTGTGTGTAGTGATCTCTGGACTGTGATCTTGTTAGATTAGATGATCAGTTTAGTCTTTGGTCTAATCTACTGTATCTGCACACATATACTACTGTACCGCATCCTGTAGAGAATATTACTGTAACAGAGAGATCTGTGAGGGCTATGAACAACACTATATATACACTCACCGGCCACTTTATTAGGTACACCTCACTAGTACCGGGTCGGACCCCCTTTTGCCTTCAGATCTGCCTTAATATTTGCTGTCAGAGATTCAACCAGCTACTGGAAATATTCCTCAGAGATTTTGCTCCATATTGACATGATAGCATCACACAGTTGCTGCAGATTTGTCGGCTGCACATCCATGATGCCAATCTCCCGTTCCACCCACATCCCAAAGGTGTCTGTTTATCACTGTATATCAACACAGGCTCATTCTGAAAACGTAGTCCTGTGGACGTTTCTGGAGACTGTGAATTATCTAGCTGGAGGTACGTATGGCTGCATTTCATTTTTTTAAAAGAACGCTACGGGGCGGTCTGACGCTGTTCCTTTTCGTGCTCACCGGCTGACCGCTTACCTATGTGTGGAGGGCTTTCCCGCTGCAACCAGTTTGTCCAGTTAGCTCGTCGTGTACGTCGGCAGACTCGAGACACAGAGAGGAGTTTACCGCGTTGACGACGGGGTTCGTGTCCAGGGAAGAGCAGTTCCAGAAATCAGGTAAGACTAAAGCAGAGTCCAAAAAATAAAGTGAACGAGTGAATAACAGGGTGAGAGTGTAGTAAAATCTGAAAACGTGGTTAAAATCAGACGAGGGCTTTTCTTTTTCTGGACGGCTTTTGTAAATAATTGGTTGAGTTTAGGGAAGTAAGAGAGTGGGCGGGTCAATCGATAAAATGGGTTGGGTTTAGGGAAGTAGGAGGGTGGGTCAGTCGATTGGTTGGTCGGCATGTGTCAGTCATTCAGTCAGTCAGACAGACGGTCAGTCAACAGCGGCCTCTGGTGGGTTAACGCAAGAACAGCGGGCGCAAACGGCACTCACGAGAGAAATTTGAGATATGAAATGTGCACACAGCGGCCTCTTGTGTATTCGCGAAAACAAAAACGCACCTCCCGGGAAGTATTTAGCGGTGTTTCACAGCCTCCATAGAACTACGTTTTCAGAATGAGCCTGGGTTGATGTATATATATATATAGGCGACGCGGTGGTGCAGTGGGTAGCGATGTCACCTCACAGCAATAAGGTCTCTGGTTCGAGTCCCGGCTGGGTCAGTTGGTGTTTCTGTGTGGAGTTTGCATGTTCTCCCCGTGTTGGTGTGGGTTTCCTCCAGGTTCTCTGGTTTCCCCCACAGTCCAAACACATGTGTTATAGGGGAATTGAGTTAGCTAAAATTGATCAGTGTATGTGTGTGAATGGGTGTGCATGGATGTTTTCTAGAGATGGGTTGCAGCTGGAAGTGCATCCTCTGTGTAAAACATATGCTGGATAAGTTGGCGGTTCATTCTGCAGTGGTGACCCCTGATTAATAAAGGGACTAAACTGAAAAGAAAATTAATAATGACTATATATATATATATATATATATTGGAGCAAACATATAAATAGCTGCTCCTAAATTGATCCTTTAATGTATAATTGATGCATTATGCAAATCTATTTTCCAGCCTTTTGAAGCTGCTCTACATTTCTACATGTTCCACTGAAATGAGTTTAATAAACACTGAAGGGCTTGGAGGAAAGTAATCAGCCTCATTCAGATGATGATTGGATCTCTGCTCAAAGATTAATCTGGAGAATATCCTGAAGATCGGCATCGTCGAGCAGCAGCTGTGTGTGTTCAGTCTCATCACTTCAGTAAAATCAGCGTTCAGCGTCCTCACAGAACGAGTCGAGCATCATGATAAGAGGAATCATTCAACACCAATTAATGCAATCATCAACCCTGCAGATAGCCTAGTGTTCGACATCAGACATTATGCTTGATTAGGAGCAGCTACAGTGTCCTGTTTGAACAGAAATATTAATATTGCTATCATTTTCATCATCACCTGTAAAAGCTCAACTGTAGCTAAAGCCGGAGGATCTGATGAATGTCACTGAAGGAGTGGAAACAGAAGAGCAAGCAGAGGAACATGTAATGAGGAGTCGATGTGGCAATGCATTAATACAGCAGTAATAGAGCATTATTACAGCATTAAAACAGCCTCCATACAGCATTAGGCAAGGCAAGGGGTGTTTGCAAGCTTCTCGTCCACTGAAGAGATTTCCTGAACTGAAAACACTGCATGTTCTGTTGTTTATGTCAGTATCATCGCAGGAGAATACTCACATGCAGAGCTCAATCTCTCCACACCATCAGAATCAGTAATAATATAAACCTGTGCGCTACACTGAAGCACCTACAGTTCACGAGTTCACACTTGCAACAGTTTCAGAATAAAGCGTATTTGGCGTGCTGTCCGGGGAGAGGGCTCTGAGCTCGGGGAAGACACCTAAACTCGAGTCATTCCTCTTATCAGGAAACAAAGAGGAATAGGGATTCGAGCGAAGTATCTAGCCCGGCCCCAGAACGCTCCCCCCGGGATAGTAATGCTTAAGAGGTGAGGTGACGGGGTGGTGGAGGGATGCTAAAGTCGTAAGATGCTGCAGGTAAGACAGCTTTGGTATATATAGGGGTTTGGTCAAGAACTGATTGGATAATAGAATAATTGTCAATGACGTATTTGATACTGAAACTTCTGCGCGTGCTCCTCCCGAAATTTGTTTATCAAACATCACTTCACGAGTTCACACTTGCAACAGTTTCAGAATAAAGCATATTTGGCGTGCTGTCCGGGGAGAGGGCTCTGAGCTCGGGGAAGACACCTAAACTCGAGTCATTCCTCTTATCAGGAAACAAAGAGGAATAGGGATTTGAGCAAAGTATCTAGCCCGGCCCCAGAACGCTCCCCAAAAATTGCTTATTTTGTTACAGGACAGCAGCCAGACAAGTGGGTGAGCCCCCCAAAATTTGCTGATCTTTAAAATTTGGAGGGGTGCTGTTAAGCTGATGGTTGTGCTTTGCAAGGTGTGTGTCTCGGGAGGAGGCAGTAACTGTATTGATGGTGATGCGTTAAGTGTCTCCAGCAGGAGTCGTCGCTCCCACGGGAGACGGGCGTCTCCCATAGGAGCGGTCACTGCGCTGGCAGTGGTGGTAAGGTGTACTTCTCCCATGGGAGCTGTCACTGCACTTGCAGTGGTGCATGATTAAGGTGTACGTCTCCCGAGGGAGCTGTCACTGCGCTTGCAGTGGTGCATGATAAGGTGTACGTCTCCCATGGGAGCTGTCACTGCGCTTGCAGTGGTGCATAATTATAATGTGTACGTCTCTCGTAGGAGCGGTCACTGCGCTTGCAGTGGTGCATAATGAGGTGTACGTCTCCCATGGGAGCGGTCACTGCACTTGCAGTGGTGCAAAATTTTGTAAAGGTGTACGTCTCCCGTAGGAGCGGTCACTGCACTAGCAGTGGTGCATGATAATGAGGTGTACGTCTCCCGTGGGAGCTGTCACTGCACTTGCAGTGGTGCGTAATTATAAAGTCTACGTCTCCCGTAGGAGCGGTCACTGCGCTTGCAGTGGTGCATAATGAGGTGTACGTCTCCCATGGGAGCGGTCACTGCACATACAGTGGTGCATAATTTATAAAGGTGTACGTCTCCCGTAGGAGCGGTCACTGTGCTTGCAGTGGTGCATAATGAGGTGTACGTCTCCCATGGGAGTGGTCACTGCGCATACAGTGGTGCATAATATATAAAGGTGTACGTCTCCCGTAGGAGCGGTCACTGTACTAGCAGTGGTGCATAATAATGAGGTGTGTGTCTCCCGAGGGAGCGGTCACTGCACTTGCAGTGGTGCATAAGATGTACGTCTCCCGTGGGAGCTGTCACCGCACTTGCGGTGGTGCATGATTATAAAGGTGTACGTCTCCCGTAGGAGCGGTCACCGCACTAGCGGTGGTGCATAAAAAGGTGTACGTCTCCCGTGGGAGCAGTCTCTGCGCTTGCAGTGGTGCATAATAATGAGGTGTGCATCTCCTGTTGGAACGGTTATGTAGATGCTGTATTAGCGTTATTAAAATATATTATGCAAAGTGTATTTCGAAGGAAGTGTCGTGTCAATGAAGGAATGTGTTTTGAATAAGGGTTTGATGGGCTTTTCTAATGTGAGAGCGGTCGGCTCGAATGTAGCACTTAAAGGCCTGTGAGGACCAGCGTCCGAGTGTTTGGATCTGCTGCTCTGATAGACCATTTTGTGCTGCAGTGGTGGCTGCGCCTATTCTGAAGGAATGGCTGGAGAAATTGTCAGCTGGAAAGCCCGACTTAATTAGGACGCATTTAAGATGCTTCTGGAACCAGAAACGAGTGACTGGGCGATTGCTATCGTCTGTAAAAAGGGGGTCTGAAAGGGAAGTGGCTTGTGATCTCCTGATATGTGAAAATGCTAGCAGTGTTTGGTATGGATGGATAGGTGATTGAAGGTTGAAAATGTAAATGTAATGGCCTCTTTTTGCTTGATCAGTTTTGCTTTGTTTAATGAGGAAAGAAATAGTTTCGTTATCCAGTGTTACTAGATCGGATATGGTGGGATGAATGTTTGGGTTGAACCCTGATGTAATGGTGAGTTCTGAACACCTTAAAAATCCGAAGAAGGCTAAAATAAACATGGCGTCGAGAGTACGTGCTGTGTGGATTGATTCGTATCCTTTGCGAAGAGTGGATATGCATTTAGTGAGTGTTTTCAGTGTTATGGGTTGTCGGGTGTCATGACGTGTGGGGTGGGTTCTCTGTATGCCTTTCAAGAGAAGAGTTGTTTGCGAATTGGCTATGTGAGGTGCAGGGGAGCCGTAAATTAGTTTGTGGAAAAATTGAATTCCACTCAAATAGCCTTTAATGGAATTGATCTGGAGTTTTTTGATAATTGTGAGGTAGGATATGTAAGATGAAATGGAAAGTAGAGAAAAATCAGGAAACAGTATGTTATAACATGCATGGAATGTTTTAAAACTTTTCCATGCTGTTAAATATGACTGCAGGGTTCTAGGAGCCACTGCCTGAAGGATAAAGTCGAGAGAGGCTCCAAGCAGGTTTTTTAAAGGATGATCTATGGGAATATCAGCTCTGAATAAGGAGGGACTTGGATTGGAAACTGATCCTCCTCTGGTGCCAAATGTCTGAATTTCTGACAGGATTTGGCTCCTGATGGTGTTGGAGACGGGTGGAGGATCCAGGGCGAGGGCGTTGGGTGGAACAGGTAGAGGCGTGGCTGTGGACAGAGAAAAAGACTTAGTGTGAAGAAGTGGCTGTGGGATGTTGGAGGCTAGAGCCGCTTGCGGAGGCATGCTCGCGCTACTGCTGGCCCTAGGATCACCGGTGGGAGGGAAAGAGAAAAGGGGAGGCGCTTCCGACGTTAGTGACGTCAGCGGAGGCGGCCTCACGCTGGAACTTGCGTCGGGGCCTGGAGGAAAGTTGTAAGCTAGGGCCGCTTGCGGAGGCATGCTCGCGCTGCTGACCCTAGGATCACCGGTGGGAGGAAAAGAGAAGAGAGGAGGGGCTGCCGACGTTAGTGACATCAGCGGAGGCGGCCTCACGCTGGAACTTGCGTCGGGGCCTGAAGGAAAGTTGTAAGCTAGGGCCGCTTGCGGAGGCATGCTCGCGCTGCTGCTGGCCCTAGGATCACCAGTGGGAGGAAAAGAGAAGAGAGGAGGGGCTGCCGACGTTAGTGACATCAGCGGAGGTGGCCTCGCGCTGGAACTTGCGTCGGGGCCTGAGAAAACCTGGGGAAGAAGAGGAGGAATTAGAGGAGCTGGGTTTTGAGCTGGGAGCTGAGGCGGCCTCGCGCTCGCACTGCTCGCAGGAGCTTGGGAGGAATGGGGAGGCAGGATGTGAATTTGGGCCTGTGCTTCCTGTAGCGACCCTGCGCTTGAGTTTGAAGGGGGGGCTGCGGGCCAAGGATATATTTGAGGATGAGCTTCTGGTGCCGCTAGCGGAGGCAAGCTCACGCTATACTGGCGGCTCGAAGGAACGAGTCCAGAGCCGGCGTGGAGTCCCACTTCCGGGGTTTGAGATCCTACGTCCTCTGGACCTTGGGCTCTCCACAGACTCGCTGACGGCCTGCTGCTGCGTCCGGGTCTGGAAGACTGGTTTCGATCCGGACGCTGGTATGGAGACTTTTGGACCTGGCCGGATTTTTTCGTGGCTTTGGAAGGTGGAGTGATGGAAGGAAGTGGTGCTCCGGATTGCAAGGCGTTATACATAGCCAGGAGGTCCGCCTTGGTGGTTCGGCGCGGAACGGTGACGCCTGCGCTGGCCAATGCTTGGCGGAGGTCGGAGATGGTGTTTATCCCTGTGGCTGGGACGGAGGACATGGCTGAGGCAAATGATGAGGCTGGAGAGGATTGCCTTCTGGGAGATGGAGATGGTGAGCCCCGTCTTGATCGGACAGCCGTGATTCTGGCTGAACGGCGGCCTCGAGGTGGAGCCGCGGGCTGAGCTGATGCGCTCTGCGGGGCTACGGAGCTTTGGGTACCGGCGGGAGATCTCAGAGGAGCCTCGGCAAGGAAGGCGTCGTCCTCTGCGAAGAGATTAATCTCAGACATTCTGCGTCGAAGTTTGGATGCTAAAGTCGTAAGATGCTGCAGGTAAGACAGCTTTGGTATATATAGGGGTTTGGTCAAGAACTGATTGGATAATAGAATAATTGTCAATGACGTATTTGATACTGAAACTTCTGCGCGTGCTCCTCCCGAAATTTGTTTATCAAACATCACATATTGCACAGCCCTAACTTGTAGCTGTATATATTTGGTTATCATTATTTTTATTTTAAAAAGGACTAAACATGTTTTACCTCTTAGAGATTCTTCTCTAAAAGGCCAAAGTGCTCAAGCAACTCTCATGCACAGGCTGATAAATTGGACAAGAATAATGATTTTTATGCCAGAAAAATGTGATGCATTTCTATCGGCTTTAAATCCTTTCTGCCAAGTCGAGTCTCGGAGAAATCCTGCGATCAGAGTCAGAGGTCATTACAGAAATGGCAGGAGTCCAGTTTTTCAACCCTGTTCAGCCATTTAGCAGAGTCTTTATGACTGCAAGCGAGGATGTAAGACAGAGAGCATCACACATCAGAGCATTGATCCTCTGTTTCCTCCACACCTTCAGCTCGCACAGACCACAAGAATGCTTTTCCAGAGGCAGATAAACTGCAGCATTATATATATCATATAGTTTTTGGTCTGTTTAATGGCCTAGATCAGAGATGCCCAAAGTAGGGCCCATGAGCTAATGGATTTCTTTTGTTTGGCCCGTATCCCATCTGAAAAGAGAGGGAGAATGATGGGGAGTTTGTTTGAGGCGAACGAATGTTAATATATTTGCATATATAATCAGAATGTGAAGTTTATTTTCTTTTTCATCTTTTTCTCAAGTGATGTTTACAGACCATGGCATTTTTCCTATCATTTTTTTTTCGGGACTAAGTTTATTTTTATGTTTTGGCTGGAACTTTATATAAAAAATAAATAAAGAAATTTATATTTTTTGATTCTACTGAACAACAGTTGCGACTGAAAAGGTATCCGCTGCATAAACATATGCTGGATAAGTTGGCGGTTCATCCACTGTGGCGCCCCTGATTAATAAGGGGCTAAGCCGAAAGAAATGAATGAACGAATGTTTAGCGGAGACTGTAGGGGGAAACCGTAGGGGAAACTGAAGCACCTGAGGAAATCCACGCGAACACAGGAGAACATGCAAACTCCACACTGAAATGCCAACTGACCCAGCCGGGGCTTCTTGCTACCCACCTGCGCCACCATGTCTCCTCTCTGTTAAACAGCCCTTGGGAAATATTTTTCAAGAATTAAAATTTCACTATTAGGCTATTAATTTTGACTTTAAGTGTGAACGTGTTCCACAAATTAGCTCAGTTTTTGGAAATTGGGATTTATCATCTAAAAGTGAATAAATAAGCTATTCTATAATGTATGGCTTTGTTAGGATTTGGACTCTATTTAGCTGAGAAAAAATTTAGAATCTTTAATCTGATGGTTAAAAATATCTAATATTGAGATCGCCTTTAAAATTATCTAAATTTAGTCTTAGCAATGCATATTACTAATCAAAATAACACACATAACACACATAAAATATATAATTATTATTTTTGGTCCACTTTAGTTTGTTGAATTTAAGTTACATTGCATCTACATGCCAAATAATTCTCATTAGATTATAAGTAGACTGTTAGGTTGGGGTTAGGGTTGGGTTAGGGTTGTGGTTAGTGTAAGTTGACATGTGACATGAGTTTCTTATAGTCAGTTAAATGTCTGTTGAAGGAGCATATCAACAGATATTAAGCAGACAGTCCTACTAATACTCAAATGGACCATCAAAACAAAGTTACCTTTTTTTAAACTGGTTCCTTAAATTAACTGGTTCTTATGGTGGCCGAGAGAGCTTAATGTGCTGCAATTTAAGGGTGTTTTCACAATTGTCTTATTTTGTTCGTTTTCCCTCATGGTGCAGTTCGCTTGGGCAGTGAGAATGTAGAAATCGCACTCGAGTGTGGACCAAAAATCGTAGGCTTTCAAACGAACCCTGGAGCGGTTCTTTTCGGTGAGAACATGATCCGAACTAGAACAGACCTAACCCAAAAAGTACTGCACCTTTTTGACCTAGTCCAGCTGCCATAGTCCGATGCCTGTGCATTATGGGATGTGGATAAAAAAATTTATTGACAGAAAACAGTTTGAAACAGAGAGACCGGGAAAACATTACCTGATGAATCGATGAATCGTAATATTTCCATGTCGCAGTTGAGCTAAATTAATTCACTCTTCTCTGAAGTAACTTGTGATGCGCCTTCGCTGTTAGCAATGCATTAATTTCCAGTGATTTCATTGTATTAATTTCCAATTTTACATTGATTCTACATTGACATTCTCGAAATGTATAGTTTGTCTAAAGTGATTTATACAACAATAGTATACTATGACCAGGGATCAATCAGCCAGCTCAGTCGTCCCTCCATAGGATGCCGTTTTTTACTTGTGGGAGTTCCATTGGCAGTTTCCCGCATTTATTCTGACCAATCGAAATGCAGTTTAGGAATATGTTCAGTAACATCTGGCCAATGAGTGGTGTGGATTTTGTCACATGACTGCATTTTGTTCGTTTAAACTGGTTCGGACCAAAGCAATCAGTGTGGTGTGAAAAGGACCCCAAAACAGCAGAAAAAGGCTACAATGTATCATTTTGGCCATTGGTCCAGACCAATGAACCGAACCACAGATGTGAAAGCACCCTAAGGAAGCAGATGCAATTACAAAAAAAACCGATCAAATTAAAAATGCACGTTTGACAGCACACATGCTGCAAATCCTCACAATGCAAAAAATTATGAATACACACTGTATTTTTTCACAACACATGCACATAGCACTGAGCACAATGGAAATGTTCTGAGGGGACCCAAAAATGTGATGGACCCATCTGGGATTTGTTTATTTTGCTGTGACTATTGCTCAGTGAAGTTGTAGTTGATCTTTGAAAGTTTTTTGTTTATTTTAACATTCTGATTACACCATTCCCTTGTCTTTTGTATATTATTTGCCTCAATAATCATAATCTAAATTGCAGGGTCCGTCACGTTTTTGGGTCCCCTTGAAACATTTCAGTTGTGTTCGTGGTATTTACATGGGTTGCGAGAGAATGCAAACACGTATGCTGTCAAACTGATGGTGACTGACTGGTTGTTTTTTTGTAATTGCATGTGCTTTTTTAAGTGCAGTCTGTTAAGCTCTCTCGGCCACCATAGGTTCTTAATAAATAACTGTTAGCCATTCTTGAGATTCAGCACACTGTCACAAAGCAACATTTAATAAATCCATTCATGACTTAAACATCACACACCTCATGCCATGTACCCAGAGACTTTTATTTATCTCTATATTCTGGTGTTTAAACCCTACAGCCCTCAGAGTTTTCCCAGGATACACTTAGCATGCACAGACACCTTTTAGCATTCACAGCGAGCGCTAGCCATGTCCCAGCAGAGCCACACGCTAAGCTAAGCTGAGCGAGACCTCGCTGATAACAGGGATCTCTGGGAAGAACCAGAGGGTCGAATCATTGACTTGTGGGAGCTCATTAGGCCACCTGGCAAACCTTAAACTACATTATTATTCTTCGGCGGTTTTCTCTTTAGCCCTGATGCCTCCCATGGAACGGCTCCGTAGACTCCCGTTGCTGGTTAATGAGGTTTAGGCTTGACTAACTGGGTCAGGCTTCAGGAGCCATGGTTTAAAGACCTTCATCTGCTCTCGGGAGTAAAATGTGAAGCAGTCCCTGAAGGTGGAGATTAAGAGAATAAGACTGAAAACTCTAAAAGAGGAAGAGGGATTGGACAG
This sequence comes from Danio aesculapii, assembly GCF_903798145.1. NCBI lineage: Eukaryota > Metazoa > Chordata > Actinopteri > Cypriniformes > Danionidae > Danio > Danio aesculapii. The sequence continues at coordinate 56,750,846 of NC_079448.1, read as the reverse complement.
TGGGAAAATGAGATGGTGGAAGGTGAAGTAAAAGGATGAAACTGAGTTTTGGTGATTCGTTAAATGAAAGTAAATGGTTACCAGCACTTTTAGAGTAGAAAAAAAACATACAGACTAAATAAATGAATACACATGGCTACTGATAATAGTTTAGGAAGTTTAATAGAGTTTTAGAAAGAGAAATTATCAGTAGGGCTGGGAGATATGACAAATCTCATATCAATACCCAGCAAGCATTTTTTTTTGTTTTTAAAAGATGTCTAATAGGTGTCTAAACCATAGTCGTCTTGGCCAAAACAAGGCTAAATTTGGGCTTGGAGTGAAAATCTAATAGACGTCTAAGAATAGGCCAAATCAATACACATACTTTATTTGTATGACTATACAATAAAGTCTGTCTAATCGGTCTATTTGACGACTAGTCTAGTTTTGGGCTATTCTTAAATGTCAATTAGATTTTCACTGACAGCCCAAGTTTAGCCTTGTTTTAGCCAAGCTGTCCATGTTTAGATGTCTATTAGGCGTCTATTAAACAAAATTGTTTGCTGGGTATCTGAGTCATCTCATATCCTGATAAAATAGTACCATTCAGTAAATTACATAATTTAGTTTGTATATGTATTGAGCACATGTAAAAGTTTCTTTTTTACATTTTAAAGTATTAACTAGGGCTGCCCAATATATCATTTCAGCATCATTATCGCAATGTGCGAATATGAAGTAGTCACAGCAGAATCAGCAATTTTGAGTTGTGATTATAATTACCTAAAAAGTTTAATAGCAATAAAAAAAATTAAGTTATACCCTATTACAGAAAACAAATTTATTTTTAAAGCAAGTGACTGTAACTTTTCAAGCTAATTTAAGCTATTTGTGCACAAGAAGTTATTAAATTTGTAGCTTTAACAAAGATGAATTGTATTTTGTATCGCAATGAAGACTATACTGTGTTTTTTTTTTACATTTGTTACGTTGCTATTTTTTCATTTAAACTCAGATAATACCCAGAAAACCATAAAGCACTATTTCGTTTGTATATTTGTGTTATTGTATTCATTTATGCTTATAATTTACTATCATTATTATACTTTATAATAAACACACTCACTACAAAATGATCACAATGTAAATTTATGAACTCTTTCCTTATAGAGTTATTTCAATCAGCTTATGAAATGACATTGATATCGCAATATATATCACAGAAAAATATTATTGCAATGTCAGTTTCTTCCAATATCGTGCAGCCCCGGGCTCTGTTGTAATGATCTAGGCGCAAATATAAAGATCATGGCTCAAAAGCATTATGAGAGTGTCCGAATCTACTTTTGCTATTTTAAGAATGGAAAAATACAGTCTGTTCTGTGGCACATGGTCTAACAGGGTTGTGCTTATTCTCTTTATGAGGTATGGGTGTGTTTTGAGCATACACCAATCAGAGTCTCATCTCCCATTCCCTTTAAGAGTCAGTTATGACGCGAAATGGCGCATTTTCTATTTACATGGCGGACTTTGTAAGTGAAAAAACTGAAAGCTTCAGTAGCGAGAAAATAGTTAACAGACCATCCGCACACAAGGATAAAGAACGAGCCTCCCCCATTCGGCCTCTTTACTTACTCTTTCTCTCTTTCGTAGATAAGGAAACGGTGTTATACTCACTCCACTGAAGACATCCATTAGCCTACATATTTAATTCTGTTTGTTAAGCACAAAGATTTGTTTCTAAACTATTTCTAAATTCAGTTCAGTTCTAATTTAAAAAAATCCTATGCCCCATATGGTTATGTGTTGTATCCAAACATCCTATGCCCCATATGGTTATGTGTTGTATCCAAACATCCTATGCCCCATATGGTCCAAAATCTGACAGGTGGACAAATCTAAGTTTGTTTTTAATAAATTAAATATGAATATGCATATAATAAATACTACTACTAATAATAATATCATTATACAACTGCAAATTGTCATGAATAAACTGAAAAAAGCCCCCCCTCGAGATGAAGAAGGCATGGAGGTAGAGGTTTTTATATTTATGTAATTTTTGTAACATTTTAATCCTTTATTTTTTTCATATGTAAAGATATTTGTGTATTGCTGTACATCCTGTGTGTTAAGCAATGTGTAAGAATATAAGGCACAGAACTAAAGCGCTTTGTGCTGGACTTTAGACCTGCTATTCCAGTTTTTCAATATAGCAATGCACCAACAATGCGCCTTAACACACCTCTTATCTAGACCGGAACACCCATGAGTCCACAAAGTGAATGGTGCAAATGGATTTTGGGTGTATATAGTATTATATTGATGTACATTTTAAAAATCATACAAAACCAGTTTTCAGCTAAAAGTCTTCTTTAATGTTCTACAGGTTTTCATTTTTGGTGCAATATCACTTTAAGGCAGGGGTGTCCAAACTCGGTCCTAGAGGGCCGGTGTCCTGGAGATTTTATCTTCAACCCTAATTAAACACCCTGAACCAGCTAATAAAGCTCTTACTGGATATAGTAGAATCTTCCAGACAGGTGTGCTGAAGCAAGTAGGAGCTAAACTCAGCAGGACCCGGGCCTCCAGGACAGAGTTTATATACCCCTGGCAAGACAACAAAGGTGAATAGTGTAAAATGTTTTAACTAATAGATATCACACTTCTGGGTGGCACGGTGACTCAGTGGTTATCACTGTCGTCTCACGGCAAGAAGGTCGCTGTTTCGAGGTTGGGCCACTGGCTGGGCCAGTTGGCATTTCTGTGTGAAGTTTGCATGTTTTCCTTATGTTTGTGTGGGTTTTCTCTGGGTTTCCCCACAGTCTAAAAACATGTAGTATAGGTGAATTGGGTAAACTAAATTGCCCGTTGTGTATGAGTGTGTGTGTGAATGCGAGAGGTATGGCTGTTTCCCAGTACTGGGTTGTGGCTGGAAGGGCATCCGCTGTGTAAAACGTATGACGGAATAGTTGGTGATTTATTTTACTGTGGCAACCCCTGATTAATAAAGGGACAAAGCCGGAGGGATCATGAATAAATGGAAATCAAACTTCTCCTGTTGATTAATCAGAATACATTAAAACAGCTGTTTTGTGTTACAAGTCTTCTGAAATGTTATGTTGAAATATGCAAATACAGCATTATGTAATTGAATGTGCACTAATTTGCATAAATTACAAGCATTTAAATCTGAACATTGCATAAAGCACATTCAAAAACCCTCATTTTTGTGACATATTAAAGGATTTGACAGAAGGGAACTATTAATATATTATTCCATCTCATAAACGAGAAGAAAAAGTCACCATTTCATAAGTGTGTCACGTGCACAAAAGGAAGATGCTGAGACTGAATCCATTGCAAGTAAAATTTTAGTACAAGTCCATGCTAGTACAGAGCCAAAAATGGAGAACAAACAAAACTGAAAGTGAAGGTAGTAAGCAGCTGAATGTGGCGTCAGACTGTGGACCAGTAACAGAACAGCAGTCCAGAAAGAGTTTCACACCAGTCCTGACGAGAGACAGAAGCTGCGTCCGAAACCGTATACTTCCATATTATATAGTACGCTAAAATCAGTATGCAAGCTGAGTAGAATGTCCGAATTCATAGAATTCGAAAATCAGTATGTGACAAATACCCAGATGACTTCCGGCAAGATTCTGAAGTGTGCATCACATGTTCGCTGCGCTATCCCATGATGCCCGCGATGAAATTCATGAATGGGAGTGAAGCGACGCAACTGACGCAGCTAGGTCTCGTGACCATAACAAAATGGAGGATGTAGTACATCCGAATAACATTCATACTGTATAGAACCTACTTTTCTAATGGTCGAGTAGTACATTTAAATTCAAATGCAGTACCTACTGAGTAGTAGGCGGTTTCGGACGCAGCCCGAGAAACATGAAACTAATACAACAAACTGACAGTGAGACAAAGGAATGTCGCCCAGATATAACCGCGTTACCAACCCACAGCTGGCAGGCTAATCAGAACAGCGATGACGCCCCAGGTAGCAAAGAATTTTGACCCAGATTTGGCATAAAGCTGGCACAGGAGGCATTCATCCGGCACTGGCATACAGCATGTGGGCCAAACATGGCTTCGGTTTGGCAGAGGTGGCACCGTCTTTAAGTAGGCACACAAGATTTGGGCAGATGTAAAATGTAGTATTTGGCCCAGAGGGTAAAAATCTATATGTGGGTCATGTAAGTTTGGCCTATTTTGACCCACTTTTAAAATACATTAAAATTTATTTTGAGTAAAGAAAAATATTCTACCAATCAGATCGCTTGAGAAAAAGCACACCCATAGTGTGCTTAAAGCACAATGCTTCTTGGGTTTATAAATTTCATTGCAATTGTGGCACACCAACTTGTCTGTCCCAGTTCAGGACCAGTTATGAGTTAAATGGTCCAGATATTGTCCATGTTTGGCCCTTGTCTGGAAGCAAGACTTGGTCCAGTCATGTATCGTAATTCACTGCGGCATGTGGGCCAAGCAAAACCTGATTGTGTGGGCCAGAGCTGGTCAGAGAAATTTTGCTATGTGGTGCACCATAACACCTGATGCTGATGCACAATAACAAATACACATGGGAACCAAAACAAAACCAATAACAAACCAAAAAAAACAAACCATGTGACAAACCGAAAACTAGAAGTGCGCACAGACCTGCAACCGTGACAGTAAGATTATGCAAATCCAGTTAGTTCCCAAAGGAACCAAATCATTCATTCATTTATTTTTCTTCGGCTTAGTACCCGCCACAGCGGAATGAACTGCCAACTGTTCCAGCATATGTTTTACACAGCAGATGCCCTTCCAGCCACACACACACACTCATACACTACGGTAAATTTAGTTCATCCTATTCCCAAATTCATGGCTCTTTTTTTCAATCGTTTCAATCGGAGGTACGTCAAGATATGGGAAATAAGGACAATCTTAATTTCCTTTTCATGACGGTGTTTCAGCTTTGAATTCATTTCAAAAATGTTGTACATCGATAGTATTTTTACCCCTAAACGAAGAACAACTTCTTGTGGCCTTTACAGTTACTAAGCTTTTCATAAGTTGATTCACCTGATCTTCGAACTCACTACGCTGACTCCGTTTGACCAACAGTGGGAAGAAATACCTCTTTGAAAACAGTTATCATCTGCACCATCCCATTGACAGTGCTAACGGCTTAAAAATTACACCCTTCACCTTTGAAGAAAAAGAGTGTGGAACGGAGAGAAAGAAGTGAGCGCGGCTTCAGCCCCTCACCCTCTCAGGCTTGTTCAATAAGGGCTTGTTCCGTTCAGACATGCTGTGCACTTGCTTCATGAATAGATGTGTTTGTGAGGAAGCGATCCTGTGAAATATCAGCCCTCTCCTTGTGGGGTCATGAATGTGGGAACAAAGAGAGATTCTGTGGATGTGAGGAAGAGGATGTCATCGCACATGAGACCCATCAGTTATGGATTTTTAGTCAGGGAGCCCATAATCGCGCTATTGGTTGATCCTCTGATGGGGAAACAGACTGTGAATGACTTCTAATTGATTCTGCATGTTAATTCGGCAGATTTATTTGTGTCCTTGTGTTTTTCCAGTGTTAGGATGCTTGTGAAAATGGAAATTAGAGTTTCATTTACAAAACAAAAAATCATGGACATTGTTTGTATTTTCGGTGGCACGATGGCTCAGTGGTTAGTTAGCACTGTGGCCTCATAGCAAGAAGGTCGCTCGTTCGAGTCCCGGCTGGGTCAGTTGGCATTTCTGTGTGGAGTTTGCATGTTCTCCTCATGTTGGTGTGGGTTTCCTCCAGGTGCTTCAGTTTCCCCCACAGTCCAAAGACATGTGGTATAGCTGAACTGAATAAACTAAAGTGAATGGGTGCCATAAACTAACGTGCATGGGTTTTCCCAGTTCTGGGTTGCAGCTGGAAGGGCATCCGCTGTGTAAAAACATATGCTGGATATTGCCTCATTCACACTTGCATCAACTTTGTAGCTGCCTGTTGCTCTGGGTGGCGATTTGCTGCAAACGCAGATCTGTGTAGGTCTACAGCATGAATACAACTGATTTCTGAGCAAGCTGTGGGAGGATGATGTGAACTCTACTGATGCTCCTATTAGCTGTCACTCAAGAAAGTCGCTCTTCATTTGTATAAAGTTGAAGGATTCTCAACTTTGTCGTGTCGCTTGACATGCCCACCTAGTTGGCAACGGTCTCTGTCGATCACATAGACGGAGGTCGCCGGAAGTCGCTCATTTTCTGCTAAAATGAACGGTCGCTTGTGGCTTTACCGCTGTGAGTCACTCGTAGTGTGAATGAGGCTTAAGTTGGCAGTTCAATCCAATGTGGCGACCTCTGATAAATAAAAGGACTAAGCCGAAGGAAAATGAATGCATGAATGGTAGTATTTGCCTAGTTGTTTACAGTAAATTCAGTTGGAAACTGTCAAAGTTTGCTATTGGTGATCATGTTGCTTGTTTATTTGTCTCCACCTCATGAACGTCGAGGGATTAAACTGTGAAGCTTAAAGGGACAGTTCACCCAAAATTGAAAATTTACTCACTATTTGCTCATCCTTAAGTGGTTCCAGACCATGGGCGTCGCTAGACCCAATTCACAGGGGCACGTGCCCCAGTAAAAATCTCCAATGCCCCAGTATATGCATTGAGATATGATTTACTTCATATGCAAGTGTATATATTAAGAGTGGTAATTCCGAAATAAAGACGTTATTCTCTATGTGCAACCGAACCAACGCTGGTGAAAGCAATGTAATCAAAAAGCAAACTGACGCATCTCCGCGTGTGCGCAGAGAACACGCGCGCCTCTCGCACACGCAGCTCTTCTTCTAAGAGTCCCGGTAGTAAACATGCGCGCCAAAAAAGCAGGCTACCTGCTTGTTACGCGCCGCTCATGCGTTGTAAAACCGGCATAACAGCCTTTTTTGTTTGCAAGTGGACAAAACTAAAGTTTAAACAATATGACATGATCTTTCTAAGCATGCCTCCTGATAGATTTTTTGTATGAAGCAAAAAGGAGGGATGAGGAGTCAGGGAGGTAAAGACTTAATAAACCAATTATCTGCCATGTGTCAAGTCTACAACAGATAATCCTATAACACATCTTTTTTTTTTTTGTATTTTATGAATTGTCTATAGAATTTCATTCAAATAAAATAATATTTATGCAAAAGTATTTTCTTAAATGATCTCAGCATATCACTCCAGTTGTCTTAATATTGTTTTCCAGTTACATTTAAGATCATTTAGAAGAATAATTGTATAATAATAAGAATAGGGGATGAGGGAAGGGGGTACGTGCCCCAGTAGAGCTTTATGTCTAGCAACGCCCCTGTTCCAGACCTTTATAATTTGGACCAGGAACAGAACAGCAGTCCAGAAAGAGTTCCACACCAGTCCTGACGAGAGACAGAAGCTGCGTCCGAAACCGTATACTTCCATATTATATAGTATGCTAAATCAGTATGCAAGCTGAGTAGAATGTCCGTATTCTTAGAATTCGAAATCAGTATGTGAGAAATATCCAGATGACTTCCGGCGAGATTCTGAAGTGCCCATCCCATGTACGCTGCGCTATCCCATGATGCCCCGCAAGAGAATTCATAAATGGGAGTGAAATGACGCAACTGACGCAGCTAGGTCACGTGACCCTAACAAAATGGAGTATGTAGTACGTCCGAATACCATTCATTCTTGTTTACAGTATATGCAGTTGGAAACTGTGTCAAAGTTTGCTATTGGTGATCATATTTGTTTGTTTATTTGTCTATACCTCATGAAAGTCATGGGATTAAACCATTAACCTTAAAGGGACAGTGACCCACGGCACCTGCCTTGCGCATAGTCGTGCATTATACTTCTGCGTGTGTTGTTCTGCAATAACACTTCCGAAACGCTAGCTGGAAGAAGGTCTTTATGTTTCTTTGTTTCAAGTTTCTTTACTGGTGTTTTGTTTTCTGAACGCTACCTTAATGTACAAGTAGCTAAAACTCGCTTATTCTGAAGCGCTAACCGACAGACGTACAACAACTTTTATCATAATGTAAACACAAAACAAAAGTTTCTATCTAGAGCTCCTTTACAGGACTTGACACTTGTAAACACTCGCTCTAAGCACCACCCAGACTCACCACACTCGTCACTGATACCAAGCCGACCAATCACAGAGTTCGCGAGTTACACTTGTATTAAAACGTGTCATTTTTACATTAAATAGAAACCATTTAATGTTTAATAGCTATAAAGGGAACGATTTATACAGTGGAGATCAAAATTGACATACAATTCCCTAAATGTCAAGGTCTTAAAAATAGTAATCCTTTAGTTTAATTGTAATCTTTCTAGCAAAGCCTAATTGGAAAGCCTCAGTCTACAGTTTTGTGAAACCTTAAATACATTGCTCCGGGTACGTTTTGTTGCACGTTTCAGATATCAAATACACTAGAGGGCGCTATCTACATTTTTGCCATGGAAACAAACATAGTAGAATTAGTAATAGTAATTAATAATAGTAACTTTAATAGTCTCTCTCGTGCACCAACACTCGACCTCTCTCGACCTACGGTCTGTGTGGGTCCTAACACCCCAGTAATGTGATGGGGATTCCTTCGAAAAAGAATAGGGGTTTAATCTCGACATCCTGGCCAAATTTTCCCAATGGCCTCTGTCCATCATGACTTCTTAACCATCCCCATATCATAAGTGACTTCATCATTCATCACTTCTCTCCCCCAATCAGCTGGTGTGGCTGCTTTTGCGTCATCCAGGTGGATGTTGCAAACTGGTGTGGTGGATGAGGAGATTCTCTGCAATGTGTAAAGCACTTTAAGTGTCTAGAAAGGCGCTATATAAATTTATTCATTCATTTTCTTTTTGCCTTAGTCCCTTTATTAGTCTGGGTTCAGCATATGTTTACGCATCAGCGGATGCCCTTCCAGCTGCAACCCATCACTGGGAAACATCCATACACACTAATTCACACACATACACTATACGGACAATTTAGCTTACCCAAGAATTGGGTTTAATACTGTACATATGCATAATGAATTATTAATCCAAAATGTCAAGGTTTGCAATATAAAGCTTTAAATTCAGCATTAGCTGTGAAAGTTGCCGATAAAAATGCATTTTCCCTGAACAGCCATTGTCAGAATGTAAGTGTTGCAGGCAGTAAAGATTCCATTAATGCTACACACTTTCTCAGCAGTAATGGTTCCGGACCTTTTTCCCATTCATTTTCTCATAGCAGTTTAAAAAAAGGTCTTCATTAAAGCATTATACCCTATGATCAATTGTTTTTGTGAACAGATAGGGTAAAGAAAAGCATATACTCTAAGCTTACAATAGCTCTGTATTGACAGGTTTAATTGTTATTCAGTTATTGTTATAAAAATCTGTTTCCTTATGGCTATAATCAATGGAGAACTCTGCCTGTTGGGCTCTTATGTTTGGATTAAGTATGCATCCATTGAAGCAGGTAGAGAGATAAAGGTCTCTGGCAGCACTGATGTCTCTTCACATCTGACAGCTCAGTGCCTGCCTGGAGGACTGATGGGATACTGAAGGACTGCAGGGTTTGTTTTAGGCTCAAATCCAGTGTGTTTGCCTCTACCGTTGTGTTCGTTGTGCAAAGAGTCTCTGATCGTGGAAAGGTTTTTCAATTTAGGAAATGTAGGAAATGCATGCTAATTCCTTTGCTGAAATAAGGAAATGATTTATACAGTGGATATCAAAATTATAAATTACACATATATATATATATATATATATATCTATATATATATATATATATATATATATATATATATATCTATATAACATGCTTAAAATATACTTGTGCTACATGACAATATAAAGCGTATTTTAGTCCTTGTGTAGAATTTGGTTGCTTGAACCATGAAAAGAAAACATCCGCTATTGTGTACAGCATAAACGTGTTTGGTAATGATGAAGGAGGGTGTGTTGAGTCTCCAGCAGTTCAGTATGTGTGCGCACTTAGAGAAAAAAAAAGCGGTTACATGTGCAACACAGAGACCAGCCTTACCAGGTGTATGCAAACACTTGATTTGCGGTTCAAATTCAGTCCTGCTTCCAATCTTCAATGTTAATTTCACTCTCAGGCTAACCATCATGCTAACATCTCAACTCACGAGACAACTTTTACCTCGACGAGAAATCTCTTGCGATTTGATCTCGTGACACCCTTAATATTAAGAGTTAATTTAAGATCTCGCAGCCCACCTGCAGGATCGCTGAGGCCCACTAGTTGAGAATCCCTGACTTAGGGTACGTTTTGTTGTACTTTTCAGATATACATTCTTCTTGGTGCCTGTCCACGAGAAGGCGGAATGTCGTACAGATCACCTAGACCAGTTAACCACTGAACTAAACCCTTTATAAACTCAACCAAACTCAACCAAATGTAAGAAAAGTACACTATGATCACATAGATTTACCTTGATTTATATTGCTTTTTATTATTTTTTCTGCCTCAGAAATATGTTGCCATCTTAAGGAATGATTTATCGGTGATCAAAATTATAACATACAATTGCCTAAATTTCAAGGTCTTAAAAATAGTAATCTTTAAGTTTAATAGTAATCTTTCTGGCAAAGCCTAATTGGAAATATGAGCCTCAACCTACAGTTTTGTATAACATTAAATACATTGCTCTGGGTATGTTTTATCGCACGTTTCAGTTAACAAATTCATTAGCGGGCGCTGCCTACATTTTCTTAAATTCTGAAATACGTTACTTAGGGTACTTTTTCTTGTACATTTCAGATAGACATTCCTCTTGTACATGTCTAAGAGAAGGTGTGCTTGTCGTACAGATCACCTAGACCAGTAAACCACTGACCTAAACCCATCTTTAAACTCAACCGAGTGTTTCAAAAGCAAATGTAAAGAAAAGTACACTATGATCATATAGATTTACCTTGATTTACGTGCTTTTTATTATTTATTTCTGCCTCAGAAATATGTTGCCATCTTAAGGAACGATTTATGAGTGGAGATCTAAATTCTAACAACAATTGCTGAAATTTCATGGTCTTAAAATGGTAATCTTTTAGTTTAATAGTAATCTTTCTATAAAAGCCTAATTCTAATATAACCTCAGCTTGCATTTTTGTGAAACATTAAATACATTGCTCTGGGTACATTTTGTTGCACGTTTCAGATAACAAATCCACTAGTGGGCGCTATCTACGTTTTTGCAAATCTGAAATTCATCACTTAGGGTACGTTTTGTTGTACATTTCAGATCTTTTTGTATATGTCCACGAAAAGGCAGGGCTTTTACAGATCACCGAGACCAGCGAACCACTGACCTAAACCCTTCATTAAACTCAACCAATAGCAAATCAAAAGCAAATCTAAGAGATGATCACATAGTTTTAGATCGATTTTACAATGCTTTTATCTCTTTTGTGGAACTGTTCTTCACCAGACTTGAACCCGAGTGCTCTGTTGGACGAGTGAAACACTGTACAAAGTGAGCTACCGAGCAAACTGACACCGCCAGAAAAGTTTGTTGCTACAAATCATCGACGCCATTAAGTTGTTTTGTGATATTTTTGGTGTTGTGCAAACAATTGCTTGAAAGTAATCCTTTATTTCAAGAGTTCACACTTAGATATTGCTTGATAGTAGTAGCAAGTTTGGCATGCAGTGCCGGGAGAGAACCTTGAGCTCGGAGATAGTTAAAGCCAGGGCTCCCCTGGTCAAAAAGCATGTTCTCAAGGTAGATCAGGTAGTTCTCAAGAGCTCCCTCTGGTAAAGAAGGAAAGGGGGTAGATGGGGTGAATGGGGGGATTCTTGGAAAATGAAGATAAGGGAGTAATTCTAGACAGGCTATTTATAGTTTGTTTGGATTAATCTGATTGGCTTATTAATGATTGCGGATAAGAGACCAGCCGCGATCAATCATATCAAGTACTCCTCTCGAAATTTGTTTGTAAAACTTCACTTGTTGATAAAATGTCTCTGTAAATATCTTTAGTGTGAAAATGAACAAAATTTTTTGGTGTTATACTGCCCCGTAGTGTTCATTTTAAATAGAAAATGCTGTTAAAAGTATGTTTCGTACCCTTTGTTTTTGTGGTTTCACGGAAATGTAGGCTGAAGCATGTATTCCAGTGTTGAATCTTTCTTTGTGCTAATATAATTTCTGTGCTGTGTGTTTTCGATGTAATCGCTGATGATCCCTAAAATTGCGTGCACGAATATCAAACCTAAAACCAACTTTACCGAGCTAATTTAGCTGTCTTTCAAAGATTTTAGTACAAACAAGTTGTTAATGTTACAAGACCTAATACAGTGTACTATACAAATTCAACACAAGACCTACCAAACTACGCTGCACAGTTTCTCTGGCCTTTGAAGAAGTCACTATTAGCATCGCAACTCACTATCAGGGGCGGACTGGCCATAGGGAGCACCTGGCCTGCCACTGTGACCTGGCCTGCCGTCAAACCCCTGACCAACCCCAACCTCAACTCCCCCTGCCACTCTTCGCTTACTGATCGCACACCCAAAACCCCCCCTCCCCCTTCACTTACTGATTGCACCACCCCTCTCGTCACGCTCTTCACTGACTGATTGCAAACACCCCACCTAAGTCCACCACACCCCACCACCACCACCACCCCACCCCACCCCCGGACTTCACTTTCTGATCACCCCTTCAATTAGGCCTGAGCTTCAATAACTTTTCCCAGGTGAAAATGCTGTCCCGGTCTGCCCCTGCTCCCTATAGTTGTTAAACGTGATATTTAATTAATCTGTCTCTATCTAACGACTCTTCGGTCTTTTGAATCGATCAGGTAATCTATAACGTGTCCAGCGTCAGTACACTGCTTCAATCTTTCGCTGCTTCAATCTTTCCCTTTTTGCCAACCAAGTTTGTGGACACCATTATAACGACACAGATCACTCTGCCTATTCATGCCAGAGTCCCACAGAAAAAGTGATTGACCGGTGGTAATTTGTGTGTAACTTATCTTTATTTATTTATGATTTGGTTATGGGTAAAACAAAGACCATGCGGGTCAGGTAGTTGAAATGGTAGTCTACAAAATACTTGACTATGAATAATTAATTATTCATAAATAATTAATTCACCGCCACCTACGACGACGATGCTATCATCCATTGCAATACCAAATTGGTCGACATTGCTCAACCCTACGTAGTGTATGTGTGTGAACAAGTGTGTATGGTTGATTCCCAGTGATAGATTGCAGCTGGAAGGGCTGCGTAAAACATATACTGGATAAGCTGGCGGTTCATTCCGCTGTGGCGACCCCTGATTAATAAAGGGACTAAGCCGAAATAAAATGAATGAATGAATGGTTTTCAGTTTCATTTCCAATGTTTTTGATTTATTTTAAATTGGCAGGAATTACCTTCCATGTTCTGCTAAGCATGGTATAACCGCCAAAATAATCTTTCAAATTTTGAAACACAAACTTTGTGTTTTTCTGGGGGAAAAACAATCAAGTGCTCATCAATTTTCCTTCATCATTAACTCAACCGTATTTGCCACCTCACAGGTTTTCAAAGATTCCGCTAACTAAGAGCAGGCAAAAGAGATAGATTTGAACGTACACATTTAGAAACAGTTTCTGGCGAAGTTGCACATTCAGACTAAATGTCAGCGGCTGTGCGTTTCTCAGCATGCATACCTCCTCTCTGCTTCATCTTCAGTAAGTTAGTGCTCCCGTCTGAGCGGTCGATCTTGGGCTGTGACTCCCGCTGGCCGATGTTCTTTTGGAGATGCTAAAGTGGCTGCTTTCCAAAGGCAGCTTCAGAGATTTTGAGGAATGATTATCCCTGGGCTTCTGGATGACCCGCGGCCGTATAATTCCCATCTGAGTTGATGCAACTCCAGCTTCACCGGCTTTTTCATTTGTGGGTGTTTTTGATAAATAATGCAGCCTTACCTATCAGCATCAGTAGTCCGCAAAGCTTTCATAGGAGAATTGAGCTGCAAGGTCAGTTGGATAAGATGCAGCTGTAGGGATGACTGTCCTGTGACTGTGATTAGGTTGGATGTTCAATAACAGTAATGTGTTTTTTTTTTTCTCGTTGTGTAATCTTCCTTCCTAGTTTTCTCTGTGGAGATGAAATGTGTGATTGGTGGTGGTGGACGTGACACTAAAATAAAACTGCACCTTTGAAGAGCGCTGCATTTAATTTAAAAACGTTGATGGAAATATTATTTGTGAATTATACATACTTCAGAAGTATTGCAAAGATCAAGAATCAAAGCAATACAAGTTTAATGCTGATTTATATAAAAGGCTTAACTAGGTTAATTAGGTTAACTAGGCAGATTAGGGTAATTAGGCAAGTCATTGTATAACGATGGTTTGATCTGGAGACAGTCAAAAAAATAGCTTAAAGGGGCTAATAATTAATAATCTAGCTAAAATAAAACAAATAAGACTTTTTCCAGAAGAAAAATATTATCAGACATACTGTGAAAATTTTCTTGCTCTGTTAAACATAATTGGGAAATATTTAAAAAAGAAAAAAAAATACAAAGGGGGCTAATAGTTTTGACCTTAAAATCGTTCATAAAAAATTAAAACTGCTTTTATTCTAGCCAAAATAAAACAAATAAGACTTTCTCCAAAATAAAAATTATTAGACATACTGTGAAAATTTTCTTGCTCTGTTAAACATAATTGGGAAATATTTAATAAAGAAAAAAAATCCAAAGGGGGCTAATAATTCTGACTTCAACTGTATAAATATATATTCAACTGTGTATATATATATATATATATATATATATATATATATATATATATATCTATATATATATATATATATATATATTTATTCATTTCAATTCATCTTCATTTCTATAGCGCTTTTACAATGTAGTGTCAAAGCAGCTTAACATAAAAAATTATAGTAAATCGAAACTGTGTCAGTCCAGTTTTCAGAGTTCAGTTCAGTTCAGTTCAGTGTGGTTTAATTTTCACTGCAGGAAGTCCAAACACTGAAGAGCAAATCCATCAATGCGCAGCTCCACCATTCCCAAACCAAGCAAGCCAGTGGTGACAGTGGCGAGGAACAAAACTTCACCATACATTAGAATGTTAATTATTTTTATTTATTTATTGTTTTTGCTTTAATAATGACTATCATATGAATCATTGTAACAATAGTTTATTTACTAAATAATTTTCAGTCAGGCGCATTTAGAACAAGAATCATTTTATGACGTATTGAAATTTTTTCAATAGGTGAAGGGTTCAAGGATGACTGTTTAGTACCAGATTACAAATCAATTATAATTTTAAGCCACTTTAATTAAACCACTAGGGGGCAGCACTGTGGCGCAGTGGGTAGCGCAGTCACCTCACAGCTAAAGGTCGCTGGTTCGAGCCCCGGCTGGGTCAGTTGGCATTTTCTACCACACTAAAGGCTTCTTTCTCATTAGTAGTTAATAACAAAAGATAAACTACGTGACCTTGCGTTGTTTCTATGTCACTTCTCGGTGTGTTTGGTTGTGAAATGTAGTTTGGACATAGTTGACGGCGATTCTTCCTATTTTAAAGTCATGCAGTGTGAAACCCCCTGTGGGATTTTTCATACGCCCCCTTTAAATGCGTGTCGTCTTGAGCACATATTGAGTGTGGGCGTCTGTCTGCATGTTCCTCAGCATGTGTGCCTTGAGACTGAGAGACAGACAGACTGAAGGTGTAAAGGAGTGCGTGGATCTTTCCTTATCTCACCACTCTCTGGCAGGACTGTTTCACCAAACCACTGAAGCAGAAAATGCAGTGTAACGGAGAACAGGGATTGTAGCCAGAACCAGCTTGTACCCACCCTTAGAAAAAAATGGATTGCTAGTATGTTTCTATGCTATTAGCATCTTTCTTTAATATTAGAATTGCTGAGGCAGTCTCTTTTTTATTTAGTATTTTAATAACTTTTAAAGAAATCCTGACTTTTCCTAATTGTGAGTATATTTCACTCTAGCATTGTTATATTATTAAATTACAAAACACAATTGATTTCTACAAAACACAAGAGTATTTCTGCCTTGAATGGCCTTAACAATCAAATTGACCTCATGCATTTCAGTGTTCGCAACTTTTTTAATTTGATACAGAAAGGTCAGAATGACCTCTATAGCCATTTTAGTTAGAGGTCATTCTCTAACTCGATCTCTAACTCTCTAATGCCGAGTTTAGACTGCATGATTGTAGCCACAATTCTGACTCGCCGACAGATTTTGAGAAATCACTGACAAATGTCTGAAATCATAGGCAAATCGGTGCTCGTGCAAGCGAGTAACAATCACACAGTGTGAACTATCAAGGACACGATAGGAGAGAATCGACGATGAGTCGCCGACGCCCATGAGATATTTGGGTATCTGTAGGCCAGCCGGAGGTTGGGGAGAAGTTAAAAGTGCTCATTTTCAGTTTATTTGGACCCAAGAAATGGAGGAAAAACTAGTGTTAATTTGGCAGGAGCCAATCTGACATATCATCTGAGCAATACCGCAACTGGGTCGAAAAGTAAAAAAAAAGTAGAGGAGAGATTGCTAATTCTCTTTAAACCCAGGTGAGCAAAATAACTTCATTTTCTACCCCACTAAAGGCTTCTTTGTCATTATGTAGTTAATAACGAAAGATTTATATGTAACCTCGCATGTCAGTAGTGGTTTTCATGACACTTCTCGCGTGTGTTTGGTTATGAGACATAGTTTGGACAAAGTTGTCAGTGATTCTTCCTATTTTAGACTCCGATACATCCTCTAGTGTAAACACAGCAGTGACGGAACGCTACCCCAGATAGTCATGCAGTGTGAAACATCGGTGATGCCACTACTTTGAAAATCGTGTAGTCTGAACTCGGCATAACTCTAACCTAATCTAATCTTATAGAATGTTGGTAATTCAATTATTAAACTATGAAATAATTATGTATTTTAAGTCTGCTTTTTATGTATTCACAACTATATTTTAATGTACTAAACTTTTAGGCTGGGCAGCATGGTGGCTCAATGGTTAGAACTGTTGTCTCACAGCAAGAAGGTCGCTGGTTCGAGTCCTGGCTGTGCCTGTTGACATTTCTGTGTGGAGTTTGCATATTCTTCCCTCCGGGTGCTCCGGTTTCCCCCATGGTACAAAGACATGCGCTACAGGTGAATTGAATAAGCTAAATTGACCGTAGTCTACATGTGTGAATAAGAGGGGTATGGGTGTTTTCCAGTATTGGGTTGCTGCTGGAGGGCCATCTGCTGAAATAAACTGGCCGTGGTGAATGAGTGTGTGTGTGTGAATACAAGAGTGAATGGTGTTGTGCTGGGTTGCAGCTGGAAGGGCATCCCTGTGTAAAACATAGGTTGGAATAGTTGGCGGTTCATTCCTGTGGCGACCTCTGATAAATCAGAGAATAAGCCAAAGGAAACTGATGAATGAATGAAACTTTCAGGCTACTGACAGAAAATTGAATATTTAATAAATTATATATCATTTTATTCAATGTTCCACGGTGGTGGAATAATCTTCCCATTCCACACACTGACCGCAAGTTCACTAGTATCATTCAAACAACAACTAAAAACCCGTCTTTTCCAAGATCACCTGAACCTCTGTGATTGAAACCAAGACTCCCTTTTCTCTCCCCCACCTCACAGCACACCAACATCAATATTATTAATTCTGAGTGTGCTTCCCACAGGTGAGTAGGGTTGACAATAGTCATGGGCTGGTATAAGATTCTGACGGTATGATAACCTTGGGTAAAGATATCACGGTTTCACTATATCATGGTATTGTAATTGCTGCTCTAAAATATGTCCTTTTTAAATGTCTGTCTAAAAACAACAACATTTTCCCCAATGAACATGGTATATTTTGTTACATTTTAAATATTTTTAACAATCAATGTCAGGCTAAATAATTTAAATAAGCCATTGACTTCTGCTGTCTTAATTACCTGAAAAGGCATCTTTGGATATCTTTCTTTTCTTTGGATATAAAGTAAAGCCACTACATTGTTCAACTCTACAGCAGGCTGGATGTTGATGTATAAGAGATTTGTTTTTCAGATGTTTCCTGAATCATGAACTCACCAGTAGCTTGTGATGTGAAGGGGCCTTTTTACTGTTGCCCTAAAAAACCCCTCAGTAAAATAGTCGTAAAAAACTCGTAAAAAAACAAAACGTCCAAATACCTTAGGAATGGTATAACAGAACATTTTAACGGTTTTAAACCTTGACTTTTCAAAGCTTGGTATACCTTAAAACTGGTTATCATCCCATGCCTAGTTGACAAACCACCTGTAGAAACACTGACTTTTTAAAAATTGAGTAACCTATTAAAAAGTTTTTACACTCTCTTGCATCTCTCTGACACTTTAACCGACACTTCCACCAGTTTTTTTTGCACCTTTACACCAGACACGCATTCACAATCATTTTATATAAAAAAAACTAACAACAAAAAACAAAAAACAAACAAGCATTGTGCATTTATTAAGTATGCTTCACATTGGTGAGTGGTCTTGACAAACCACCTGTAAAAACACTGACTTTTACAAATGTTTGTATAGCCTATTAAAACGTGTGTACTACGTATTTTAACATAGTGTCTATATAAATAAATAAATAAAAACTAAACATACATAATTTAAAAAACATACATAAATAAAAATTACATAATTAAATAATATCTAAACTAATGCAAATATCAGCCTGATCTCATGAGGAAACGTAACTATGTTTTGTCTGTTTAGTGGCTAATTCGTACAAATTCGTAAAAAAGTAGGCATGGTATCAAACCTTACCCCTAAACCAAACCGTCATTGGGGGATAAGCAATCGTATAAATTGTACGAATGACATCGTATGAGTTCATACACTGTAAAACCCAACAGTCAACTTTCAAATGAAATGAGTGTAGCAAACTCAAAATTTACTAAAAGTTAACTCTACTCATTTGAAAAGAGTTTTGAACTCAGCGTTGAAGGTAATGAGTTAATTAAATACCTCAGTACTTCAACTTAAATTGAACAAGTTCACAGTACTCATATAGATTCGTTTTTTTTAACTCAATGGTTTGTTGCAATCGGTTTCCTCAAACGGTTGGAGTTGCCTTAACTTATTGGGTTTTACAGTACTCAGTTGGTTTGAGTTCTCTTCATTTATTGGGTTTTACTGTGCTCAAATTGCTTCGTTTACTCATATGGAGTAAGTTCACAGTACTCATTAGGATTAGTTTTCGAACTTAAATGGTTTGTTGCAATCTGTTTCCTCAACGATTTGTATCTTAACTTTTTGAGTTTTACAGTGTATGAATTAACCACTAAATCAAAAAGTTATGAAAGTTATGAGATCTTTCAAGTTCATTTTTTAATTTTACATAAAATAATAAAATATGTCATATATGAAACAAATATTTAGAAAAATTGCTGCTTAGATATAAATTTTTCAATCATTGGAATTACAAATATTACAAATATGTTCAAATATTTAGATATACAGTAGTCAACATTCACTCAAAAAATAACATTTGCTGTTTGTTCAAACTACTTATTTAATATGAAACAACAAAAATCTTAAGCTTTTTAGGGGGAGAGCTTAATTGTTTTATGTTCAGTTCACTTAAATTTGTAAAAAACAAATGAGTTAATTAATTCCTTCTGGCTGTCACAACGCAAATCTTTTGTTTGGAACCCCTCATTTTTTACAGTTTAAAGTTGATCAAATACTTATATATTAGGGCTGCACAATATAATGTTTGAGCATCGATATCGCATTGTGCAAATCTGTAACAGTGAAGGTGGGGTTATAAATAAACTAGGAAAATACATAAGATGTGATTTGTGGAGTCATAGCAAAGTTTAACTCTATTATATGAAAGCTTTTTATTTGGATTTGTTTTTGAATCCTGTGACTGTAAGATTTCAAGCAAAATGTAATTATTTAGTTGCAAGAAATTAAAATTTGTGACTTTAACGAAGATGAATTGTTTTTTTTATTTCAAGAGTTCACACTTAACTAATGATTGATTATAAAGCTTGTTTGGCATGCTGTCCCAGGAGAAAGCCCTGAGCTCATAAGATCCTCGAGCCCTGGGCTCCCTCCCATTGCAAGGCGAGAGGGGAGTTTGAGCACAGGTAGAGATCTCGAGAACTCCCCTGCTGTAGTAGCTAATGAACAGGTAGTGATTGCTCTTAGAGATAATTACTTACTAGGAGCATGTCTATGATGCCGATTTGGATTAGTAAGTAGTATAACTTAGTACCTTAGTAGTATAATACTAACAGTGCTAATCAGGCCACCATGCCACCCATCTAGGAAAGGAGGAGGAGTAAAGGTGGAAAGGGGGATTCTTCCAGGCAAAGATGTCTGTTATGGAACTGGGTATTTATAGTGGCTTAGGAATCTTAAGATTGGTGAATCATAAATTGAATAATTCGGGACCGGCCCAAGCAATCATAAGCATGTGATCCTCTTGAAATGAGTTTATAAATAAACTTCACTTTACAGTGAGGATTACAGTGTTGTTTTACATTTGATTATTGAGTTTGTGTACTTCAAACTCCAGAAAAGCATTAAGTTCTGCTTATTTCATTATCTTTGTTCTATTGTTTTCATCAATTTGTTAAGTTAAAAAATGTAATATTTTGGGGGATAATTTGTGTATTTTATGCAGATGCACTCCCCACAGAATCATCTTAATCAATGTAAAATTATGAATTCATTTCAAGTAAAGCCATTTTGTAAATAATATTATTATTGGAATATATATTGTAGAAAAGCAAATATCGCAAAGTCAATTTTTTTTTCCAATATCATGCAGCCATTGAACATATACAGTATGTACATATTTGTAATTCCATTTCTGCAAAAAAATTAAATTTTAAATATATAATGGTTACATGACATGTATTTTATATATCATTCATTCATTCATTTTCTTTCAGCTTAGTCCCTTTATTAATCTGGGGTCACCACAGTGGAATGAACCGCCAACTTATCCAGCATATGTTTTACGCAGCGGATGCCCTTCCAGCCGCAACCCATCACTAGGAAACATCCATACACATTCATTCACACACATACACTACGGTCCATTTTAGCATACCCAATTACCTGTACCACATGCCTTGGACTGTGGGGGAAACCGGAGCACCGGAGGAAACTCCGGTTGTGTTCTCCCACACGAACACGGAGAGAATGTGCAAACTCCATACAGAAATGTCAACTGACCCAACCGAGGCTTGAACCAGCGACCTTCTTGCTGTGACACCGAACGTGCTACCCACTCTGCCACCGCGTCGCCCCGTATTTAGTATATGTGTAATCTAATTATGAACTTAATAATCAGATTTCTATGTGGGAAAGATTGTATTCGTATATACCTGCAGCTTTCAGATGGCATTATTTTTTTTTGGAGTCTCCAAATATCTAGAAAACACAGTAGAATCAGGCCAGATTTCTCTGAGATGAGAGCTATACTGTTGATCTGAATTATTCATGAGGACGGCATGCCTGAGTAACTCCTTATTACCTCGTAAGAGCAGGTAAATTATTCATAAAATGAACATCTTGGGTTGTATTTCAAAAAAAAAGAAAGAGATGATATAAGATTTGCGATTTAGTGTCCTGTGCAAAAAGAAAATAGATTTTAGCTTCGGATGTTCCCATCGTGCTCATCGATATTCTTGTCAGCGTGGAACAGCTCCTTTCTCTATATGACAATGAGAAATAATGAAGCCGCAGAAATTCTGGAGCGACGTGCCACTTTTATTCGTCCACGGATAGAGATTCTCAGTCTTTCTTTCTCAGATGGGCTGTCTTTGTCATAAGCAGTGGCTGTTGGGGACTGAGGCGCTGGGGTAATTACTCGTCTGTTGGAGAGGGTTGGAAATGGACGCCCCCTTTAGAAACATTCAATTGTAGTGAATTCTTCAGAGTCAGATGCGTTTGATCTCAGTGGTGGCTTTGTGACAGACGATTCGACCCAATTACGTAATTGAAAAAAGTGCGTTGTTTGGTTTAGATTAACTTGTCTGCTTTTATTGCTGGACTGATGGATATGTGCAGTTATCAGCTTGATGTGGATGTGTATCCTGTTTATATTTATTTGTTTTTTTACTTTTATGACCCGTGCGGTGGACAGTGGTTATCACTGTCGCCTCACAGCAAGATGGGCGCTGGTTTGAGTCCCGGCTGGAACAGTTGGCATTTCTGTGTAAAGTTAGCATGTTCTCCCTGGGTTCGCGTGGGTTCGCGTGGGTTTGCTCCAGGTGCTCCAGTTTCCCCTGAAGTTCAGTAATGCGATATTGTAGTGTATGAGGTGTGTGAATGAGTGTTTCCCAGTACTGTGGTTGTGGCTGAAAGGGCATCCGCTGCGTAAAACATATGCTGGAATAGTTGGTGGTTCATTCCACTGTGACGACCCCTCATAATCAGGGACTAAGCCGTAAAAAAATGAATGAATGAATGACCCTGGACCACAAAACCAGTATTAAGGGGTCATTTTTGGAATTAGAT
Organism: Danio aesculapii; assembly: GCF_903798145.1. Taxonomy (NCBI): domain Eukaryota; kingdom Metazoa; phylum Chordata; class Actinopteri; order Cypriniformes; family Danionidae; genus Danio; species Danio aesculapii. The sequence goes on along the minus strand of NC_079448.1, from coordinate 56,728,304 downwards.
ATTTATACTTCAGCTGAAAACTGAATTAAAATGTTTTATCTGGTGGAGATACAACTGTTTGATAATGTGAAATCTGAGGGTTTAAAACAATCTAAATCAAAATAATGACTAAATTGTTTTGCAATTGTTCAATTAAGTGCTTAGCAATGCATATTATTATAAAAATGTATTTTTATATATTTATACTGTAGGAGATTTTTCAAATGTCTTCATGAAACATAATTGTTATTTAATATCCCAATGATTTTTGGCATAAATAAAAAATCCTTCAAGTTTGACCCATACAATGTGTTTTTGGATATTACAGTTTAAGTCAGAATTATTAGCCCCCTTTTGATTTTCTTTTTTTTTTTTCTTTTTTTTAAATATTTCCCAAATGATGTTTAACAGAGCAAGGACATTTTCACAGTATGTCTGATAATATTTTTTCTTCTGGAGAAAGTCTTATTTGTTTTATTTCAGCGAGAAAAAAGCAGTTTTAATTTTTTTAAACACCATTTTAAGGACAAAATTATAAGCCCCTTCAAGCTGTATATATTTTTCGATAATCTACAGGACAAGCCACTGTTATACAATAACTTGCCTAATTACCCTAACCTGCTTAGTTATCCTAATTAACCTAGTTACGCCTTTAAATGTCACTTCAAGCTGTATAGAAGTGTCTTGAAAAATATCTAGTCAAATATTATTTACTGTCATCATGGCAAAGATAAAATAAATCAGTTATTAGAATTGAGTTATTAAAACTATTGTGTTTAGAAATGTGTTGAAAAAAATCTAAAAATTAACAGGGGGGCTAATAATTCTAACTTCAACTGTATATACCTTTGCAACTAAAAACAGTTCTTAAACATCCACATTAACTTCGTATTTCACCCCCCCCCCCCCCCCCCCAAAAAAAAAAAATTATAATGGAAAAAGTAGATTAGATTATATTAGTTTTTTTTTTTAAAAGCTGGAGTCCATAGAAATGTTAGTAAAAACTATAAAGTAAAAAACTATAACCATTAATAATAATTACTACTTTAATGAATATATTTAATATATGGATTAAAGATGAACATTTCTATTTATTTATTTATTCATTTAATTATTTCACCAGGAATGTCCCATTGAGATACAATATCTCCTCTACCAGGGAGTCCTGGTCAAGACAGGCAGCATAAGACAAAAAATACAAATCACAACACATAGACACACACAAAATAATATAAACCATTATCAATTGTTAAAACATGTGCACTGTTCTAAATTGAGTCTTTAAAATATTTTTAAATATATCAATAGATGGTACAAATTTCATATGTAATATATCTTAAAGCTCATTCCACACATAATATAAAATAAAATAAAAATACATAAAATAAAATATTGGTGCTTTAGTGAACATTAATATGTATCAAGCTATATTACACACATAAATAAACCGACGTTAGTATAAAAAAATGAACAGATAAATGAAAACTGGATTAAAACTATTTAAGTTTAACAGTTCTACAATAAATCCCAAAAACGCAATTAAAGATTTAAATTTAAATAAGAGATTTAATAATAAAAGATTTAAATTAAATAAATTTAAAGTAGTCGAGTGTGTAACACAGCTCTAAGTGAATGAAAACATCCAGCTGAGGGTTAAATCTGAAAGCGCACCTTGTTTAATAATATCTCTTTTAAATAAAAGACAGGCTTAGAGTCATTTAAAAGATTCGTTGTTCGTCTGGATCTTTTGCCTGTTCGTATCGACATCGACACAAAACAATACCAAATATGTTCCATACTGGATCTGGTAAACGTGAACTGCCTTTCCCTTCAATTGCTAGCAGAGTGCAGGTGTGTGTGGGACGGAGCATGACTGAAGATGAGTAAACATTAATGAGTGAACGTTCTGGCGATTAATGCAATAATTTACCCTGCAACGGGCATTCGTTGGCCATTTGTTAAAGGAAGGATCAGAAAAGACTATTGATAAAAGGGAGTCAGAGTTTGACAAGAACTTTACAGTACACGTTTCTTCCTCCATATCACAAGTGTAAGTAAGTGGTAAGTGCGATTAAAATTGTTGCCTCGTTTTCTCTAGCTTGCAAAATGTGTATTTAATTGTGTTTTGTTACTTGTAACCATTCCACGTGGTTTGTACAGTATCTGTTAAACTCTTTATATTGTCATATCGCGTCTTAAGCCACGTAAAAAAAACGCGGCACATGCCGTTTTGTTTATGGATTTAAATGCGTTTGTGAGCTTGCGATCCTCTGCCGTTTGTCGTTGCTATGGCCACCATCAGCTGTTCCTACACACGTGCAGTGGTCAAGTTTCAAAATAGTTTGGAGTGTAATGGCTTTTGCCGCTGTGTGGATTAATACTAAATGTGTGTCACTGTTTTTACTTATGGTTAAGAATAGAGGAATATGTTGGTGTTAAACTGCATTGCTTTAATGTCTCCTGCATTGGGCTCACACATACACTCTGCACTCTGACTACTTTAATGTTACTTTAATAGGCCGTGGTGGTTGTTTCTCTCTGTCTCGGGCTGAATGCAGTCGACCATCGCAATAGACTGGGTCTTTGGACCAATCAGTGCAGATTAGCAATGCGCTAAGGAGGGTTTGAGAACAAATGAATCGCTGAACAAATCATATGGGAGTCGTTGGGATAATTAGGTAAAAGTAAAAGCATATTATAAGACAATAAAGTGTTTTTTGACCTTGCATTTCAGCATGTTGTTAAAGACCCCTAAACCAAAATATGACCTTTTAAAATGCAAAATAGGGGCTCTTTTCATTAATTAAAAAGGGGTTTTATGAATGTTAAACATTCTTCAAGGATCCACTTGTGCCACTAAAAACCTGCATGTTTTGCTGGACTGTATGATATATTAAATGTTTATTTGATTATTTAATTATACGGATTTAAATAACAGAGATTTTATTCATTGCATTAATTATTACGTTAGTATGATCAAGAGAAGTAATCATGCTAGTTGGTGGTGCTGATTTATTTATTTTTTTTATAAATATGCATATGCATTTATTCAGACACTTGATAAGCATTAGATGTTCCTCATTAACCTTTCCATCAAGCCATATGTGTTTTAATCATCATTTTTCATTTGCATGATCTTCATTAGTAGCACAGAGCTGTACTTCACATGGAGAAACCCGCTGGAATTTCTGCATTCATTATGAAAGAGTGATGTCACCGATAAACATCTTTTGATTAGTAAATGATAGTAAGTGTCAGTTGCAGACAGTGAATGCATTTAATTAAGTCATCAAGATGTTAATTGTTGGGATTTCCATCCTAATTTAGGTAGTAATCTTTTCATACTAATCAGTATGACTTTGAAGAAATAGTTAATAGCACATACTCGTTATGTGAAAAAAACTTATAAAGAACTTTGAAAAACAGTTCATACAAAAAAAATCCAAAGTATGTTACCTACAATTCACGAAAACAAACAGTATCCACTTGTGCTTTATTCTGTTGAATACTAAATAAGATATTTTGAAGCAGTCAAAATGGCCACTCTAGCAAAGGAAGCCCCACCTATCTGCTTGTTAAGTGTGACGTCATGCAAATCGGCTTCCAGGTCCAAGCGCTCTATCAAACTGTATAGAGACTCATCAAATGGTAATAATAAACATTTACAAAGCAATGTAATGCTTTCGATATATATCCATGCCTAATAACCGATGGCTAGAAAGTGATTAATATTTTACAAACTGTTAAAATTTGGTATTTGTGATGCAGCAAGTCCAGAGACTGATGTGTACACCATGAATTTATATACAATTCAGTTTAATGTGTAAAAGGACTTAAAAAGTGGCTATAAACAAATATTTTCTCAATTCAAATGAGTAGCGGTTTGGACCTGGAAACAGTATTCCATACTGTACATCACTGATACGTCACGACTTAACAAGCGGATTAAATAAGCCAATCATCAATTGCTATAGAGTGATGATTTTCTGGGAGAGGGGCTCTGTCCAGACAAGTGTTTTTATGAGAGTTTCTGCAGCTTCATTGTTATGATGTCTCTGGGGTCAACAAATGTGCTGGAATCTCTGCTAAGCCTTGCCTCACATACATGAGAAATATATCTACATAAAGCAGGAAATTTCAGTTTTTTAAATGAACCAACTGCACTTGAAAACAAATGTTCTCTGGTTTTGTAATCTACATCAAATGAACATGAGGGACGGTCTGTCCAGTCTGACCTCATAACAGTTGAACGCCAACAAACTTGTAAACAAAGAAGTCGCTGTCATTTTGGGAGGATTTGCTGCCAAGAACAAAATTACTTGGAATTACTTCAGAAGATCAGCGCAATTGGACGAGGTGTTATTCAGAGGATGATAATGTGTAACCCTAAAAATATTGATTCTTATGTAGCAACATAGTTTGATAGGAAGACATCTGATCGCGTTCTCCAGAAACGACCATAAAGAAGGTTGGTGTCATGCTCTCATTCATGAATCAAACCAAGATGCATGTCTTTTGGTTGCCCAAGCTAATGCAATTGTCTTAATTCGAAGTTTAGAAACGAGATTGTATAGAAAATTGTCATTAAATTTCATTGGTTCTTCCAGATGTTTCAGAATTTGAGGTTTCCTCATTCAAAGAGATAGGAATGACCGAGAGGCGTTTCAAAGATGGCCACCGAGTGAAATGACTTGCCTTGACTGTACCCATTGACTTCCATAGTATTTTTTTTAAGTTTATGGAAATTAAGGGAGATCTTAACTGTTTGGTTAACAAAATGCTACAAAATGTCTTCTTTCATATTCAGTTGAATAAAGAAACTCATACAGGTCAGGAACAACTTAAGAGTAGAATTAAATGTGTGGGTGAACTTTCTCCTATGTAGGGACTATTCTGTAATGACAATGAATCAAATCATTAGTGTTAACATATTTCCAACAAAGGTTACACAACAGACAGAATAAGCACAGATGATTACTAGTTTCCTGCACAAATCAATTGTTTGTCTTTCTAAGATTTGG
>NC_079448.1:56715753-56722804 GCF_903798145.1 Danio aesculapii | reverse complement strand
AAAGACTCCCATCCTCAGTCTATCAACACCGATACCAGATTAAATAAAGAGCACATCAGATATTAATAATCATCTGTGCTGAAGCGTCAGCTGAGCTATAAACCGCTGAGTTATAAACACCTCACACTTCCAGAAGCCCAGCGTTCTGTCCAGCTGGAAACACACATTAAATGTGATTGCGTTTATTACTGGGGGGTGGGGGGTGATTGGTGCCCTGCGCTGTGATTCAGTGAACTGGGAAATGCGTTTCTCCGGTGTCGTTTCCCTGCAGCTTCTGTTGACTGATCAACCAGAGGGTTTAGTGAATCTCAAACAGGTCACCTCCCTCACACTGTTTACACGTCATTCTCCTGTGTGTGTGTGTGTGTGTGTGTGTGTGTGTGTGTGTGTGTGTGTGTGTGTGTGTGTGTGTGTGTGTGTGTGTGTGTGTGTGTGTGTGTGTAATGTTTAATGTGTGATATATATATATAATATAAACTGTAATGTAATAAATCCCCCGCGCTCAACTGTCTTGCATCTTCCCTAAACCCAACCCAGAGTCTATACAGAAGTGAACAGAAGAGCGAGCCGCACCACAGCCCTGATTTCACCATGACTTTCCTCCTGGTTTCTGGACTCAAACCCTGACCGCTCTGCATCCTGATTATGACACTTCCGAGATGAGCTACTGAGCAAACTGACCACAGTGGGAAGCCCTCCATATGAAGATAAGCGTCGAGGGCGGCGTGTTTGATTATGGTCCACAGGCGTGATTAAGCTGTAAGCATGAACAGCCCATCATTTGAGGAGGATTTACCCCTGGGCTGTAGTACAGTGAGTCTGTGTTGGTTCATCACTGATCCTAGTTATTGGGTTATGAGTTTGCGTGGTGTGTTTATGCAGCTGTCTGTGAACATCCAGAAACACTGCACACACTGACCCAGAGTCTGTGATATCGCTGATGTTGACCCTGGATCTTCATTCCAGTGAATCTCTGACCCAGCCCGAGTGTAGAGCATCCCCAACACGGAGCCGACTCAGAGCTGGAGAACACTCGTGTAGGAGCACCGCATACACCTAACATTACCTACATCTGATTGGCTGATAGCAGATGTTGATGCAGGATCATGTGCGTGTGAAGATACTCTGACCACAGCACACACACACACACACACACACGCACACACAGATGGAGATTCAGACCCGTCCTCTGGAATATGAGGAATATTATTAAAGCTACAGGACAGCAAGACCGAAAGATCACACACACACACACACAGGAGAGCAAAGAGCAGTAGAGTGTGTGCTGCGGAACAGAAGAGCAACAGTAATGAGGGACAGGGTTAGAGGATGAGATGACACTAGCGCACACACACTCACACATGCACACACACACACACACACACACACACACACACACACTCACACATGCACACATATACACAACACAGGCTGATTGTGAAAGTGTAGGCCTATACGTTTCTGGAGATGGTGAATGATGTAGTGAGAGGTGTGTACGGCTGCATTTGGTCTTTAAAGCGAACACTAGGTATGACGCCATTCCTATTCACACTACCAGCTGACCGCTTACCTCCGTGTGGGCGGCTCAACTGCTGTTACTAGTTTTCCCAGACGCTCACCATGTCTGTGGGCAGACAGAGAGGAGTTGACTGCCACAACGGTGTTGGAGTCTGGTGAAGAACAATTCCAGAAAATAAACAAAAACCAAAAGATAAAATATACAAGTAAATAACAGGGTGAGAATGAGGTAAACTCTGAAAACACGGTTAAAATCAGGCTTTTCTTTAACTGGACTGTGTTTCAAAACACTGTCTGCTGGGTTTAGGGAAGACAGTCAAAACATGTAGTGTAGTGTTCAGAAATAATGAGTGAAAATGAAGAGAGTGTTCATTAAAACAAGCAGAATCATCTGACGATGAGGAGCAGAATAATCCTGCTTTCTTCACATTGTTTTGCTCTTCATTTTGTCATGTTATTTCTGAGAACAAGACAATAGATGAATTACGGGTGTGTAAACATTCAGGATGCGCGCGCAGCGAGGTTGCAGAAAAAACCAGGAGCGCTAGCATTTACAGCGAGGGAATGCCATCTGATGCGGTACAGAGTCTGTTGTTGTATTAGAGATCAGTTATATTGATTATATATTATATATGTTATTGCCATAATGATTTCAGTGTATTATAACAGCTCGTCACCCAGTGATAAGCACAGTTATTCAGCTAAATTAACGTTAAAGTGAGCGGCGTTCATCTGACGGGTCCATTAGTGATAGCACCTTCTCAATGGATATTGGAGATGAAATGACCGAGCGAACACAGTGAAAATGGCCCTCATTAAGTCTCCACCTTAATTACAGCTCATGACGGACATTTCTCAAAGAGGGAATAACAGAAATCTGACCTGAGACCGGTGTGTGTGAGCTGGAGTGATCGATGACTCTCGCTTGTTTATTTATTAAAGCGGTGACGTCATGTTGACAGTGGAGTGTGTCGCTGTTTGAGTCGTACTCCTAATCAGGTCATCGTGTCCGTGGTGAAACTGTATTTGGTGTGTGTAAAGTACACCCATCGTACATTCATCAGTCATATACAAACACACTAAGGAAATGTCGTATCTGTGTCTGTTCTATCGCAGATTTTCTATTCGTACCCTCATAAAATTACGAGTACGCTCCGTTTTCCTTTATGATTTTATAAATACCGATGTGTGAATTTTATTAACGCACGAAATATTTATGGTTTTATTCCAGAGCAGGCAGATGTCTGCAGTGTTGTGTGTGTGAGACGGCTGTGTGGTTTTCAGATATGGAGACTGGTGTGTAGACGGAGCTGACTGCAGATCTGCTGTTTCTCTGGAATGAAGCTCAGCTCAGACTCTGCTCCAGCATTAGCAGAATCATCTCTCAGTGTTATTAGAGCAGCAGCGGCGGTGCAGATGAGGAGAGCAGCCTTTGATGAGGAATTATCTTAATGACTGATGAAGCATCTGGGCCACTTAAGATCAGCTCTCCGGCCGGCCGGCGGGACATCAGAATAGCAATGACCCTTTGAGGAGAGATAATGGGCTGAGGCTGAAGTGAAGAAGCTCCTCACTCCTATCTGCAGATGTATGCAGAGCAGACTGAAGGAGAGACTCAAGCTTTGAAATGATAATCAGCCGAGGGGCAGGAGAGGCTGGCCGACCGGACGACTCCACACGCGCGCGCACACACACACACACACACACACACACACACACACACACACACAACACAAACACACACACACACACAGGTGTTCATGTTCTGCTGTGTGTGTTTTCCACTGTCCTCAACATAAAGCACAGGTGTGAAGCTCAGAGGACCGCAGCTCTGCACAGTTTAGTTCCAACACTAATCAAACACACCTGACTAAACCAATGGAGTGCATCAGGCTGGTCTGAGGCCGCGTTTACACTAATACATTTTAGTTTTCAGGTGCGTAAGTTTTGCTACGGTTACACCATCCGTCCACACTATACTGAAGTTTTCGAGCGCTGAAAACAGAGTGTTTTAGAAACGCTATAGAGGCTGTGTTTATTCTGAGGCACTGCTGCTCCGTCTCAGTGTGGATGGGGGAAACGGAGACACCTGAACACAGAGGCGGAGCTACAGACATTCTCCTCTCTGATTGGGGCTCTACCTCAATATTCAGTAGCCTACACAGTTCAGTCCTGCATCCTCTCCTTCAGTTCAGACTTCACAAGTTCAATATGGAAAACAAACTCCAGAGGACACGTCGGGTAAAGGGAACAGTGTACTGTATAACCTCATTCACATCACCCTGCAGGCGGCGCTGTTTCACTATCTTAACAATAAAATGAGCACATGATATGAGGAACGGCCTGTTTTATGATTTATTAATAATTTATTAATGATTTATTATTGATTTATTAATGATTTATTATTGATTTATTAATGATTTATTAATGGTTTATTAATTATTTATTATTGATTTATTAATGATTTATTAATGATTTATTAATGATTTATTATTGATTTATTATTGATTTATTAATGATTTGTTATTGATTTATTATTGGTTTATTATTGATTTATTATTAGTTTATTAATGGTTTATTAATGATTCATTAATGGTTTATTAATGATAAATGTTTTGTTGTTGTTGTTTTAGTTTTTAATGAGTTCAGAATGTATAATTTATTATTAAGTAATGTATTTAACTCTTTAACAAGTTCTTAAACTTCAAGGGGTGTTCAGACAATTATCAATCTGGTTTCAGACCACATCACAGTACAGAGAGCGCCCTTATAAAGATAATCAATGACATCCGCCTAAATACAGATTCAGGCAAACTAACAGTGCTGGTACTGCTCGATCTCAGTGCTGCATTTGACACTGTCGATCACAGCATACTTCTGGATAGGCTGGAAAACTGGGTTGGGCTGTCTGGGACGGTCCTCAAATGGTTCAGATCTTACCTTGAAGGAAGAGGTTACTATGTCAGTATAGGTGACCATAGGTCAGGGTGGACACCCATGACATGTGGAGTCCCACAAGGCTCGATTCTGGCACCTCTCCTGTTCAACCTTTATATGCTCCCTCTGAGCTGAATAATGAGAAAGAACCAAATCTCCTACCACAGCTATGCTGATGACACTCAGATCTACCTAGCCTTACTGCCTAATGACTACAGCCCCATTGACACCCTCTGCCAATGCATTGATGAAATTAACAATTGGATGTGCCAAAACTTTCTTCAGTTAAACAAAGAGAAAACTGAAGTGATTGTGTTTGGGAACAGAGATGAGGTTCTCAAGGTGAATGCGTACCTTGGCTCTAAGGGTCAAACAACAAAACATAAGGTCAAGAATCTTGGTGTGACTCTGGAGTCAGATCTGAGTTTCAGTAGTCATGTCAGAGCAGTAAATCAGCATACTGTCATCTCAAAAACATTGCAAGAATTAGATGCTTTGTTTCCAGTGAAGACTTAGAGAAACTTGTTGATGCTTTTATCAGCAGCAGGGTGGATTACTGTAATGGCCTCCTCACTGGCCTTCCCAAAAAGACAGTCAGACAGTTGCAGCTCATCCAGAACGCTGCGGCCAGAATTCTGACCAGAACCAGGAAATCAGAGCACATCACACCTGTCCTCAGGTCTTTACACTGGCTCCCAGTCACATTTAGAATAGATTTTAAAGTATTATTACTGGTCTATAAATCACTAAATGGCCTAGGACCTCAATACATTACAGATATGCTCACTGAATACAAACCTAACAGATCACTCAGATCTTTAGGATCAAATAGATTAGAAATCCCAAGAGTTCAGTCAAAGCAGGGTGAATCGGCTTTCAGCTACTACGCCCCTCGTTGCTGGAATCAGCTTCCAGAAATGATCAGATGTGCTCCAACATTAGGCACATTCAAATCAAGACTGAAAACACATCTGTTTAGCTGTGCCTTTACTGAATGAGCACTGTGCTACGTCCGACTACTATGTTTTTCTCTTCTTTTTAATTCTTTTATAACACATTTTATCAGCTTTTATTTTATTTTTATTCTTACCATTTTTATGTTTGTTTTTATTTCTCTTATAATTGTTTCTTTTATTCCTGTTTATGTAAAGCACTTTGAATTGCCACTGTGTATGAAATGTGCTATATAAATAAACTTGCCTTGCCTTGCCTTGCCTTGCCTTGCCTTGCCTTGATCAGTGTCGTTTCACTGCAGGGTTTTTGCTTTTGGAATTTATATTAAAAATGTTTCTATAACTTTTATTTAAAAGTAAAATAAAAACACAAGAGTCTCGCACCTTTACTAGATTCTTCAATCTGTTTACTAAATAATAGAAAATGTTTTAAAGACTCCAGAAGGACACAAAGTAGGAATCACTGCTCGCTTTATCACAGATGCTTTAATTCTTTATTTTTGAAGCTGCTAGTTGACAGAAACTGTGCTGTTTACCATGTCCAAATCATTCAGGCTGAAGGATTCTGTTTCACTGACTGTAATTAATAAGCAAAGTAATCATTGTGGCCCGGTGCAAAGGCAATACTCCACTATTTAGAGCAAGTCTAGAGCCCAAAATTGTTCTGCTCCGGCCCCCCATATGTACAGGACCAGCCCTGATCATCTGAGTGAGGATCTGTGTGTGTGTGTGTGTGTGTGTGTGTGTGTGTGTGTGTGTGCGTGCGTGCGTGCGTGCGTGCGTGCGTGCGTGCGTGCGTGCGTGCGTGCGTGCGTGTGTGTGTGTGTGTGTGTTTGAGGAAGCAGGCGCAGCGTTTCTTCATCTCAGTTTAATTATTTTCCTCTGAGTTCAGTTCAGCTGCTGGATTCACACCTTCACACACATTTCCCACAGCGCTGATTAAATTCTGAGGTGTGTGTGTGTGCGTGTGTGTGCGTGTGTGTGTGTGTGTGTGTGTGTGTGTGTGTGTGTGTGTGTGTGTGTGTGTGTGTGCGTGTGTTTGTGTGTGTGTGTGTGTGTTCAGGCCGGATCTGACTCTGGTGTGAGACGGATCAGCACAGCAGTCATCATCAGTGCAGGAAACACTGAGCAGCAGCAGCAGCAGCAGCAGCACTATACTCTACAATCTCCTGTCAGTCTGGAGTATTTCCATTATTCACTCAGACACTGAGACACTCACCAACACACTGCAGAACACAAGAGATTCACTGACTCACTCACGCACTCATTCACTCATTCATTTTCTTTTCAGATTAGTCACTTTTTTCATCAGGGGTCACCACAGCGGAATGAACCGCCAACTATACCAACATATGTTTTAAACAGCAGATGCCCTTCCAGTTTACATTTACATTTACATTTAGTCATTTAGCAGACGCTTTTATCCAAAGCGACTTACAAATGAGGACAAGGAAGCAATTTACACAACTATAAGAGCAGCAGTGAACAAGCGCTATAGACAAGTTTCAGGTGTGTAAAGTCTAAGAAGAAAAGCATTAGTAATGTGTTTTTTTGGGGGGGGTTTTTTGAGAGAGAGAGAGAGAGAGAGAGAGAGAGAGAGAGAGAGAGAGAGAGAGAGAGAGAGAGAGAGAGAGAGAGAGAGA
>NC_079448.1:56683253-56710753 GCF_903798145.1 Danio aesculapii | reverse complement strand
TATTGACGATCATGGTTAGCTGTTCATGAGTTTAGATTATCTCATGATTATCGGCATTAGTTAAGCAGTAATTCATGTATATTAGTGCACCAATACTGTAGGGTTAACAATGTTTCTCAATGAAACTGTTGAGTATTAAACTAAACCATACGCCACATGTTGAGGAGATGCTCCTGCTCACCGCATACTGCCCTCAATATCTGTTATTCACACTGATAACAATATAAACAGATATAGGATGAGTGCAGTTTATAGCTGTGATATTAGCAGCATCATTACTCCAGTCATGATCTGTCAGAAAGCAGGATTCATCCATCTATAATTAATCCTGTTAGCTGTGTTATAAGCTGCCTAAAATAATAATGTGATTATATTGTATTGTTACTGGATGAAATGTGTTCAGTAAAGCAGTATTAAATGTTTTCTTAACTAAAACCAGCTCAGCAACACCCTGGCAACCACATAGCAACACCATAGCAACCCACAGAACATAGCAACACCAGTGTAATTATAATCGCGCAGCGCTGTAGTGTGGTGGATGTTGTTTTACTGTGTATTACTGGAGCTCTGAGCGGTTCCACGCCGTTATTGAACATCAGAGTCTGTAAGAACATCTTCAGTTTAATTACTGGGTTAATCTTTCATGTTCAGCTGAAGCAGACTTCAGATTAGCACAATAAAACTCATGCTGTAGTCATTCTGCATGCGTTACATTAAAGCAGATCAGCAATAACTCCAGCAGGATATTATTACAACACTACTGCAGCCAAAACCTCATCAAACAGCCAGTTCTCCTGCTGTAAACCAGAGCGTAATGAAATAACAGTGTGCTGTTGTGTTGTTCAGACTGTATATGTGTAATGGCGAATGAACACATACGACTATAAACGCAGGTAAAGCTCCTGTGCGGAGCTCTGACATCTGCAGCTTTATTGCATGTTTGACAATCTCATTTATAACATGTAAAGAGGGCGGGGCATAGAGTGGGTCCTCCCCTTTAAAAAACAGCCAATCACATTGTTTTTTTTTTGCCACATCAAATGAACAGCCAATGAGATGAAGGGGGCGGGGTATGTCAGGCACTAGAGAGTATGTGATTGGTCAGAAGTATGAGGAGACGACAGGAGAAATCCTTTAGGAGGAACAGACGAACTGCAGACTGATAATGTCTATATCAGGGTTATCTGAGGGTTCTATCATCTACATGTGAGTGTAGTCTAGTATTAGAGACTCTAGATTGTAGATTTCCTCAACACTAACAGACTGACGCAGGCCCTGAAAGCTGAACGTGCTGGCTGGTTCATTATTTGCTGAATTAATTACAGTAGTCTGCAGTTTTCCATCTAAACCTTTACCAGAGTCCTGTTCTTGTCTAATGATATATGCTATTATTTCACAAACATGTATTTTCTCATATTTCTTTATTGTAAATCTTTAGGAAATATTCTTGGTGCATCAGAAAGTGTGGTTATGATGACCATCTGATAAGCTGATCCAGCTACAGTAGTGCTTCAAGAGTCTCTAAATGCAGTAATTAAACTCAGATAATGAGGCGAATGACTGCAAAAAGCTCCAGTTTAGGAGGAAAAAGCAGAATCCATGGCCTAATGGTTAGAGTTAGACCTTTGGGGATCCAAAGGTCGCAGGTTTGAGTCCCGGTACCAGCTGGGATTGTTGGTGGAATAAGTATCCAGCTCAATCCCATGGCTGAGATGATTCCCTTGAGCAAGGCACAGAACCTCCACTGGTCCCTGGGCAGCCCACGGCTCTAGGGGTGTTAATCACTTTGGATAAACGGGTCTGCTACATGCTTAAATGTGAAAGAAGCCCTCCTTCAGCCAGCTGGATACGGGTCTGCTGACACCAACATGTCAGAAAATGTTGTAAATTATTTGGGATGTTTAATAGATTATAAATGATCAGGAGATGTTATGGCAAGAGAGGTTTTTACGAAGATATGTGAAAACATTCGGTTCTTAGCAAGGCACGCTGATCTGTTGGATGTTCATTCTATATAAGTATTGGCAGGAGCTTTGATTCAACACCATTTTGATTATGCTACGCCATTTTGGTACAGCAGCTGCTGACAGAGATGAAGGAAAAACTGCAAAAGGCACAAAATAAATGAGGATGAATCGCTTTAGAAACTCACCCCACAGCACATGAGCACAAAGAGTCTTAGAGAATTCAGCATGCTCACTGTTAGGAAAAGAGATGGTGTTAAATCTGGGAATGGTGTGTAAGAGGTTTAATAATGTGGGCTCTAGTTATTTGGTGGACTATAATCAAATGGTGATGCTACAGCATTTATACAGTACTATGGGCTGGGATTTTAATATCTGTATATTTAAATATAGAAGTCTAGTGGGGGGGGATCTGTTATTATATACAAGTGCAGTCATGTGGAACAATATACCAAAATCAATAAAGGAAATAAAAGACTTGAGGAGGTTTAAAGAAGTGATCCACAGATGGTTGTTTGATGAGGAGGATCAGTTTGCATGGTGGAGGAGGATGCTGTATTTAATATGTTATTGTATTGTGAATAGGGCTGCCGCTGAAAGGGCATACGCTGTGTAAAACATATGCTGGATAAGTTGGCGGTTCACTCCACTGTGATGACCCCTGATTAATAGAGGGACTAGGCTGAAAATAAAAATAAATGATAAAGGAATAGATGTATTAGTGAATAATTGTGTTCCTGTTTTAATGTGGAGGCTCTGTTTGTTTTCTGCATCATCTATATTCTGAGGCCATGCTTTGCTTTATTTAACAGTGAGGATCACAACAGAAACAACCCAGCGCTTTACTGTGTTTAATCCTCCACTGTTTTATTATGGGACACTCGTATTGTTCTACAGCGTGTCTAAAATCTGTCAAATTAAAATTCAATTCAACATCTAACTTCACCTCTAAATGAGGAGTATTGAAAGACTGAGGGAATCTGGGTCAGTCAAAGAAGGATTCTGGGTCAAACAGCCAGAGTAAGAGTGGAGCAGAGCGAGTGGAAGGATTCTGTTTCAGCTGTGATGGGTTTTCCAGGAAAGCGATTGAGCTCAGCGCTGGAGAGAAGCGCAGGACAGCGGAGCAGAGAAACTCATTACGGAGGAGCTGAGAGGGGAAACACTGTTTTCTCTGCAGATCGACTGGACTGGATATTTCAGGAGCGTCTGCTAGACGTCTTCATGTGTGTGAATCTGCCAGAGGACAGTGTGTAGATCTTTGCTTTACAGACAGCAGTGTGTGTGTGTGTGTGTGTAGGTTCAGAGATGCTCCCTGACGGAGACTCCAGCGTTTGATCATCTTTATCTGCAGTCGGTGAGTTCAGTCTTCAAAGCTGCCGTCTGTCTGTCTGAGAGAGCCAGCAGAGCTGAAGAGAAGAGCCCAATCAATGAGCCCTAATCGCAGACAGCCTTCAGAAGAAGAAGAGCATCTCTGAAGAAGACTACACACACTCCTGCCCCGAGGACACACACTTCAGTTCAGATAAATGAGCAAACCCAATGCCTTACAACACACAAGCTGCCTTCACTTAAGGAGAGGAGAAACGCTGCTGCCTTAAAACACACACACACACACACACACACACACACACACACACACACACACACTTTACTGAACAGGAGTAAATCTGCTGCCTTAAAACACACACACACACACACACACACACACTTTACTGAACAGGAGTAAATCTGCTGCCTTAAAACACACACACACACACACACACACACACACTTTACTGAACAGGAGTAAATCTGCTGCCTTAAGACTGACAACAGACATAAAGAAATGAGTCCATCGTTCTGGATCTGTTAGGATGATGTATTATTAATCATTATGCAGATAGTGAATTGACGAAGCTGTGGGATTGTTAACTAGTAATCATCAATACTCCTTCAGTAATGGCCTTCACAGTGTACATCTGAGTCTCAGTGTGTGGGATCATGAGGACACACACCACCGTCGCTTTACAGCCGTCTGATGTTTGCTTTGAGTCTCTTACACTACAGCTGTGGAGGAAACTCTCTTAAATCAGTCCAGCACAGAGTCTGAGGTCAGTGTTGGACAGTAGATGGCGCTCTATCCTGGCACCTCAGTGCTGAACATGAACTAAATAGTGCTTCATACAGCCTGATGAAGAGCAGCCAGCAGCTTCATCCCAGGACACCTGACAGTGTGTGTGTGTGTGTGTGTGTGTGTGTGTGTGTGTGTGTGTGTGTGTGTGTGTGTGTGTGTGTGTGTGTGTGTGTGTGTGTGTGTGTGTTCTCTGGTGACTCTGGAGCTGTCCATCTCCAGCTGTGACTCTATTTCTGCTTTACTGAACCGAAACAAAGCAGAGACGGTGTAAAAGCAGAGTAAACGCTGGAGATCCCACAGGTAAACACTGAGGAGTCATTACAGCTGCGCATCTGCTTACAGCGCTCACTTTCATTCACCAGAGAGGAACACATGAGGGAAAGCAGAATGCTGGAGCCTCTGCTGATATACTGTAGAGTAATCCTCCTATAATCATGATTATACAGTACAGTCAGATCTGAAGCAGCTCTTTCACACACTCATAATGCAGATGAAGAACATGTTGGACAAGAACAATATCTGCGGTTGACAGGTGCTGCGTTCACACCAGATGTACATGTTAACTCAATGCTAAGACATGTTATGTAGTGTGAAGCGTTAACCAATCAGGAGCTTGCTCTTGTGGGGGCGTGATTATGACGTGGTGCCTGTTGTTGGTGTCCCGAGAGGAAATCCTCCTGCCGACACTGGACAACAGCTCATCACACTGGGCTGGAAGCACCGCTCCATCACTCAGGTTTCTGGAGGAGCTGATGAGCTCACAGAGCTGGGTGCACATCTGAAGTGAATGAAGCGAGTAAACTCAAAACGTTCCTGCGTTCATTCATGCACGGACAGCGCGATTTATTCAATCATCTGGTGTGAACCCAGATTAGATGTGAAAAGAGTGTTATGTCTTTCAGAGAAGGTGTGAAGAGCATGAGGGATATTCAGCTGTGTGTGTGTTCTGATGTGAACAGGAGCGCTCGGATACACAGAGGATGAAGATGCCTCTCTGATGGGTCAGTAACTGTGATTAATGCTGATACTGCAGTCAGCGGATCTCTGAGATCTCCACATCTTCATCAGAGCTGACATCACATTCATATTTGACCACCGAGTCTAACTCCTGCATAACTGATCTGCATATAACACCAGTTCATCACTGCACACACTGTCATATAACACAGGAGAAGCTCATCAAGTCAACACTCACTCTACATTTAAAGCCTGAACAAATAATCATCACTAATACTGCAGAAGACCTACTGGAACCATCACGGAGCCAAGATTCTCACACAAATCAGTCAAGTTTGGTGAAGGAGTCATCATGGTTTGGGGTTATATTCAGTATGGGGGCGTGCGAGAGATCTGCAGAGTAGATGATCAACATCAACAGCCTGAGGTATCAAGACATTTGTGCTGCCCATTACATTACAAACCACAGGAGAGGGACAATTCACCAGCAGGATAGCGCTCCTTCTCATACTTCAGCCTCCACATCAAAGCTCCTGAAAGCAGAGAAGGTCAAGCTGCTCCAGGATTGGCCAGCCCAGTCACCAGACATGAACATTATTGAGCAAGTCTGGGGTAAGATGAAGGAGGAGGTGTTGAAGATGAACACAAAGAGTCTTGATGAATGCAGAGATGTATGGATGCAGTCCTCCAAGCTCATGATGGAGTCATGAATGGTGTAGAGCTGCAGAGGATGCGAACTGAACATCTGTCCTCTGCACCGCTGATGACACATTAGAGGAGATGGTGGTCCCACTGTATATTAGGTGGCAAATCAGAATATAAACACAGTGTACTGACGCTGTTCATGAAGCATTGCAGAACACCGCGCTGAGTATGGGTCGATTATGGGTGGATTTAAGGCTGGGTTAAATTACATGCAGGTACTTTGATGCATGAATCGTGACCCCAGCGTATGTTACACACACCTAACACACACACACAGCTGTATTAGAGGAAACACACCATCACACTGGTGCTGCAGCAGTAGACGAGTCCTCTGTCTGAGCGTCTGCATCTTTAAGAGGTGTTTGTGTTTCAGTGAATGTGTGAGATGAAGCGCCGGGTGTGGGCGGCGACAGATCCCAGCATGCACTGCAGCATCACACACACACACACACACACTGAACTTCTGTCATGAGTTGTACTTTTCACAGACCTAGTTTGGATCTGTGTTCATCTGTGAGTGTTTCATCACCATCGACAGCTGCAGAGGAGCGGAGCCGAGCACAACACACACACACACAATCTCTAACAAACCTGAATGAAATGAAGAACACAGCTCTCTCCAGATCTGTCTGTAAGACCACTGCTTCCACTTCTCCACACTCATCCAGAACATAAGACTGGACATGGGCTGATCCAGCCTGATCTCATGACAAAACGTATTTTACGTTTTGACAGTTTAGTGGCTAATTCGTACGAATTCGTATGAGTTCAGTCGTACGAAATGGCACGATTTTAAAAGGAGGCGTGGCACCTAACCCCGCCCCTAAACCCAACCGTCATTGGAGGATGAGCAAATCGTACTAAATTGTACAAATTAGCCACTAAAAAAAAAGTTACGAATTGCCGTGAGATTGTGTTGGCTGATCCACTGAAACCAGATCTTATTCTCCAGAAGCACACAGAGATGTAATGTGTTGGGAGATGAGATCTCTTTAGTTTATTAACGGTTTCTCTGAGCTTGAGCAGATCAGATGGAGGTTTCTGTTCAGTGTTTTCATCTCCTCCAGAGACTGCAGCATCCTCACACACACACACACACTGCTGTCGCTCTCAGAGTCTCAGACATGCTCAGATCTGATGAGACCACACTCACTGCTATCAAACACACACACGTATACACATACACAGATCTTCATCAGGGTCAGTTCTAGACCAGAGTAACCTGGGGGGCCTCTTAGGGGGCACACTTTAACATCCATCACAAACTACTCAAACAATTATTCAGTCACTCTGAAGACTTCATAAACATTCATTCATTTTCTTTTCGGCTTAGTCCCTATATTAATCTGGGGTCACCACAGCGGAATGAACCGCCAACAGCGGATGCACTTCCAGCTGCAATCCATGACTGGGAAACACCCATACACCACAGACAATTTAGCTTACCCAATTCACCTATACCACATGTGTTTGGACTTGTGGGGGAAACCGGAGCACCAGGAGAAAACCCACACCAACACGGGGAGAACATGCAAACTCCACACAGAAACACCAACTGACCCAGCCGGGGCTCGAACCAGCAACCTTCTTGCTGTGAGGCGAATGTGCTACCCACTGCGCTGCCCTGTCTTCATAAATAAGCTAATTAAATAACTTTAACTCACAATAATCTTCCATGTTTGTTTATTTGAAGAGTAAATTTGTATAGTAGGATAACTTATAACACACGTATAACACACTTATAGCATTTCACCTGTAAACTTTAACAGATGCAGTTAAAGTCAGTTTTCCCCATCATATTAATTTAAAATAATGTTTCCCAAGTGATCTAAATCAAACCAAGGAGCTTTTCACAGTATTTCCTATAAAACACTAATTATTATTCTGGAGTCATAAGAAGTTTAGCTTATTATAAGTTTTACTATATTACTTACAGTTTATTTCTTAAATAAAAGCAGTTTTTAATTTGTTAAAGTCATTTTTTTATTTTTATTTTCAGTTTTTATTTTTAAGTCAGTGTTATTAGCCTCCTTTAAGAAATATGTACTGTGTATTGTTTGATTGTCTACACAATAAACCAGTTCTACAATAACTTGACTAACTATTCCACCTGTCCTAGTTAACATAACCCAGTGAAGTCTTTAAATTACACTGTAATCTGAATTAAAGACTATAGAATATTAAAGGGACTTTGTATACAACTATCTTGCTAAATAACTAGTCAGATATTATGTACTGAGTGTCAGCATTGGGAAGATAAAGTAGGTATCAGACATGAGTTAGCTAAACTATTATGTTTAAAAGCGTGTTGTAATACATCATGTGATGATGACTCCTGCTGAATGTCATGACTGAGAACACAAATGAATGAAGGGAAAACTAAATGAGTTGAATATGACTTTTACCTGAGCGTGACTGAAAACTAAACTGGTTCAGTGTGTTACATCTGTTCTCCGGTACTTGCCGACTGTTTGTAAGTTTAAGACTGCATTTCCAAAATTAAACCTATGTACACTTAATTTCTGATTAATAATAACCTCTGCAGAGCCGAGCACTTCCTCTATTAAAAGTCTTGAGATCGCTATTGAAAACAGAAGTCTATTATCATCAACAGTGGACATTCTGATAGGGTTTCACTACATGAACATGACTGAAGTGAATCTTTTTTTTCCTGTGTCAATTTGGGGTTAACTTCTGACGAATGAGGGGAACTGAAGTGCGCACTGCGCGGCGCCGTCACTGATAGAGACAGCGAGAGCGCGCGAAAACGAGTGCGCGCAAGAGCGAGAGCGCGCGCCACCGATGGCTGATTTCGCTTCTCCGTGGCGTTTTGACACAAAAATACGCGTCCAAATTTAGGGGGGCAGGCTTGTTGACACGGGGGCACCGGGCCCTCCCTAGATCCGCCACTCCACATCTCTCCCTTTCACAGGTTTGAGGCAGTGAGATCTGCACATTTCGTCTCTTTGTTGGTCATGAACGCAGTCACATGAGGGATGTTAAGACACTGAATCCCCTGTGCTCGGTCTACACTGAGGCCTGATGCTGATCTGAGCTATAATCCACAGTTTAATCAACACTTTCCTCATATATATGTCTCCTGAGGAGCATAACTCCATGACTGATCTCTCCTCCATCAGCGGTGTGTGTGTTCCTCCATACGCTGCTCTCCTGTGTCTGACCATGCAGGAAATGTGGAGCGAAGGGCTTTCATATCTGCAGCGAGAGCCTCAATACACACATCTGACCTGTGGCTGACTGCACTGCTGTATACACACACACACAAATAAACACACACACACGCACACAAATAAACAGAGACACTCCAGAGAAATGCACTGATCTCATCAGACTCTACATTAAGTTTCTGATGTAGAAGTGTGTGAGAAAGCAGATCTCCAGCATCAGATCAGAGCGTCTGTAGTGAAGTGCGCACACACACACACACACACACCCCGTCCTTATGAGTTTACCTTCAGCTGCCTGCGGAATACTAATGCGCTCGTGCTGCAGTCCTGCATGTGATGCATACACAAACACTGCTGCGTTACAGCAGACCAGCGTCTCACACACACACATGAACGAACACACACACACACTTATAAGTTATAAGTGTTAATGTTAATTAAAGATGACTTTTGACATTAATAATCTCCAACATGACCTTTATTATTTGAATGATTAGAGTAAGTCTAATATTATGTTATTTATGATAATATTTCTTATATTTTTGCACCAACTGACATTTTAGAAATGAGGTTAGGTGAATACTCAGAGTGTGTTAACCCTGAACTGAGAGAAACTCTGGGATTCCTGTTTCAGAATGGCAGGTTAGTCAGACTGGAGACAGCAGGATAAGTCAAGCCTGTTTCTGTAAGAGAGCTCACTTTAACTCAGAGTCAGTTACTGTGGTCATTTACTCCGTGAACCTAACCTGCTTTATTCTCTAAACTCTGAGTTTCTGTCAGTCTCCTCACCTTTTTTACAGATGAAGAGGTGTTCCTCGCCAGCCTTACGTTTCCCCCCTCCTATTTTAATGCTCATTTTGGAGATGCACAGAAAAACTGGTGGATGGAAACACCAAGACGCACATAAATATTGAAAACACACATAATAAACATCTGGCATAACTGAGGAGGAGAAACTTTATATTTAATAAGAAAAGATGTGCATTAACTGAGATGGAAACACTTTACTGAATAAATGCCAGTGTGTGCATTAAACAGGTTTGTTATAAGAGATCATGTGATGATGAAGATGTGTGTGAATGGATAAAGCAGCAGGCTGAGCACACTGTAGAACATCTGAACTGTTGATTTGGTCGATCTAAACACCTGAACCGTTTCAGTGTTAATGTTATTATATTATTAATGACCTCCAGAGCGTCTGGAGCTTAAGAGCGTCTGTTCTCCGCGTCTGATGTCTTCAAACACCCCCACACCTTCATTGCATGTCAGCATTGTCTTCTGAGGCGTAAGTCATTTATTAAATAAAGAACAGACTGACGCAGCTTCTTCTACCGCAGTAAATTCTGTTTCTATGTTGATATTTGGCTCCAGTTAATCAGGAAGTGTTGATGTTGTTCTCTTTGACTCGTTGGATGGAAACTCTGCTTTATTCACACATCTTTTATACGTCACTCCAGCTTTGCACATAAATTTTATGGCATTTTTGGATGTTAACACAGCTATTGTCTACATTTCAGACACACAAAGAACAAAGTCATGAGAATGGCTAGTCCTTTATTAATGAATAATCATCTTAAATTCACTGAGCTTCAGCAGGGACATGTGCTGTAACTAGATGAATGGGATTATTACTCTAAACACTATTGTTTAGTTCTGCTCCCATTCTAAACGTCATATCAGCCTCCACCACTGATCAATAATAAAGGCAGACACACACACACACAAGTGCACTTTCACATCTACACAAACTCAACTCTAGACATGTTCTCTTAAACTGATCAGCGTGTGTAAAGGTGGGACCCTTAATTAAACATTTCCACTGAACATTGAGTTCAGCTTGTAAGGATGGCTATATCTCTCCATAATATTGAGCCCTGAACACGGTTATGGAACTCCACACGAGACAAGACCATGAGAATGGTCAAGCACTAAAACAATAAACTTTCTAATCTGAGAAGATCAGCTAGGAAACCAGTTGTTCAGGTTACTCGGTCATGCATCCTGAGTCCTCCTCTTTGCCCTGGAATTTACCTTCTCCACCAGAGCAGCTCCACACAGAATGTCTATGTTTTTAACATGGTGTATCCTGTGGCTCTATACTCCTGTTTGGTGTCATTTTAAATGTCTCTGTGTGATTGGTAAAGTGGTCCTAATTTCACTGTAATATTTCACATTATATCTCCCTTATGTCTCCCTTACATCAGTTAATTTGGGTTTTGACTTTGATAAGATCTTTGCCAGATGCTCCACTCCAGGGAAAATGGTCTTCACATCAACTCATGACCAGGCAAGAGTCTTGGTGAAGCTTTGATTGTCTTGAATTTATGGTGAATGGAGTATTTAGGCAAAGGGTGCAGAAGTGTCTGGGGGATCCTGTAGGCGGGAGACCCCATTGCAGTGTATAAGTCTCTGAGGTCTGCATCAGGACTCATATGCTGCAATGTATTCTACATGGTCAGGTATTGATCTCTAAATGGATCTTTGAGTAATTGATGTTGTACAGTCTTGATTGGCTTATTTTGTTTAGTTATGTGAACTGAAATGGAAAATCTTTGCCTGACAAATACATGTCAAATTCTTGTTTAACTCTAAAATCTCCTGAAATCACTGAAATCTAGTAGATTGTTTAGGCTGATGTTTCCGCAGCTTACGACCAGGATTTGTCATACATTCAGGCTCAATGGATGGAGCATGTGCACAGCATTAGAGACCTGGTGATTTCTGACAATCACTGACTTAGTATGATATAATCTAGGGGCTAAATCAAACTTACTTTAGGTATGTGCAAGCATGGGGCGGCATATCATTACTTAAAGGAAATGAGCTTATCTGCTAAGAACCAGAACTGGTGAGGATGTGTCCGTGAGCAGATGAAACTGGCCAGCATACTGACTCCAAATGACTTCGGGTAAACGATGAACCATTAATTAAAAATAAGGATTTATTAGGTTAATCAGTCTAAATTAGACCTAATCACGACCTATAAGGTGATCAGCTTAAATTAGATGAATCTAAATCTAAATTATTATTATAAATTGGAGTCAGATTAAATTCGGAGTTGGAAACAAATTAAAGTAAATTTTAACAATTAAAAATATTTTAATGTGCTGAAAGGCTTTACATGCATTTAACCTTCACCCATGCTGTTAGTTCCATCATAGGACTAATAGATGGACCCTTCAAGGTTATCTGCAGTCTTGTTTAGTCAGATTTGTTGTAGAAACTATGCAGTACCCTGTTTTATGTCATTTAATGCCATTACATCTGAAATAACTTCAAAATTACGTCAATAATCGTCACACATTACATTACTGATTTATTATTAGTCAATATTTAACTACTTTAAACGTAACCTTACACATTAATGTGAGCAGCTGTTTCCCCACGCTGTCTCTGTTTCCCTGATGCCGTGGTGTCGCTGTATTAACGATACGCTCATATCTGCTGTGACTGCATGAGCACATCAGGTTCAGCTGGAGACAGAAACGCTGATCTCTTTTCAGATGTTGTCATGGTGACTCGTAATATCTGCGCTCCATTGATAATGCCTTTATATAGTCGCAGTGTGCGCGCTTAACTCTGAGTTAGTCTACTCAAAGTTGATTGACCCAACTCAGATCAGCTGTTCAGAACCAGCAGAGTTTGTAATCTCTCGGTAAATCAACTCAGTGTTCAAGTTTAAACTCAGAGTTAGGGTTGAACCTCCTTACTGAAGCGGACCCCAGAACTCTAGAGTAAGTTCAGAGTTAATCCTCCGCCATGTGTTTCAGTGCTATCATCTCCACTGATCTCCACTCCAGCAGTCTCTCAGACACAATAACACATTTACCCATTTGATTTCAGTAACAGCTCATGTCTAATTATAATTAATTACAGCAACTGTAATGCTGGTGTCTCATTAAATCTGATGCAGTCTTTATTGTGCATATGTGTAGCTGAAAACATATGAAGTGTGTGTGTGTGTGTGTGTGTGTAACAGTATAGAGTACGCAGCGGTGCTGAGGTGACTCTGACCTGCTTTCATGATGATGGAGATCTTTAATCTGGAGAGAAATCTTTCATCATTCATACATCATCAACTCACATTAGTGAAGCGCTCCTGACACAACACTGAAGAGATGAGCTCTTACACAAACACTGCCCAGCACTACGCAACATTCTCAATTTAATACGAGATCTGCATCAGAAGCAGGAGAGAAACTCTGATAGAGTCTGTTCATGAAGATGTCTTAGACTGAGAAACACCACAGAGACTCAGAACACTGAGAGATTCACTTCATTCAGGAAATACAGCAATCAAATGATTCACTAGTGCTGTAATGAACTGATTCACTAGTGCTGTAATGAACTGATCCACTAGTGCTGTAATGAACTGATTCACTAGTTCTGTAATGAACTGATCCACTAGTGCTGTAATCAACTGATTTATTGATCCTGTTATGAACTGATTCACTAGTGCTGTAATGAACTGATTCACTAGTGCTGTAATGAACTGATTCACTAGTGCTGTAATAAACTGATTCACTAGTACTGTAATGAGCTGATTCGCTGATTATCACATAATGAACTGATTCACTGATCCTGTAATGAACTGATACACTAGTGCAGTAATGACCTGACTCACTAGTGCTGTAATGAACCGATTCACTGATTTTCAAATAATGAACTGATTCACTAGTGCTGTAATAAACTGATTCACTAGTACTGTAATGGACTGATTCGATGATTTTCACATAATGAACTGATTTACTAGTGCTGTAATGAACTGATTCACTTATTCCCACATAATGAACTGAGTCACTAGTGCTGTAATGAACTGATTCACTGATTCTGCAATGAACTGATTCACTAGTGCTGTGATGAACTGATTTACTGATCCTGTAATGAACCGATTCACTGATTTTCAAATAATGAACTGAGTCACTGGTGCTGTAATAAACTGATTCACTAGTGCTGTAATGAACTGATTCACTGATTCTTTAATGAACTGAGTCACTAGTGGTGTAATAAACTGATTCACTGGTGCTGTAATGAACTGATTCGCTGATTTTCACATAATGAACTGATTCACTAGTGCTGTAATGAACTGATTCACTGATTCTTTAATGAACTGAGTCACTAGTGGTGTAATAAACTGATTCACTGGTGCTGTAATGAACTGATTCGCTGATTTTCACATAATGAACTGATTCACTAGTGCTGTAATGAACTGATTCACTGATTCTGTAATGAACTGATTCAATGATTCTGTAATGAACTGATTCACTGATTCTGTAATGAACTAAAACACTTCCGTTGTGTTACGTGGATATTTGCAAGTGTTGTGACCAATTGCAGTGTGTTTCTTCAGTTGTTTGTGTTGTGAGAGATCAAACTGGATAGATGGCGACATCTAATGTAAATATCTATGGCTGTGAGAACACAGAGCTAACCGCTGAGCCACCGTGCCACCCTTGAGGAATCTTTGAGAAAAGAATGAGAGTCTGAGCGCAGGGCAGATCATCATGATGCAGATGAAGCGATCAGCAGATGGAGGATCTGATGAGAGATGTTCAGGAGAGCAGGAGTGGAGGAGAACATCTGAACAATCACTCTGATTGGCTATTGTGCTTACCTACAGGACTCTAACAATGCTCACACTGATTGCACACATCTACTCATGCTAGAAACACACACACACTTTCTACATGCTGGACTACACACACACACTCTACAACTGCACAAATGTAGAGCTGAGAATCCAGAAACCCACTGCGCTGGTGTGAATATAATGTAAAACACACATACATACAAACACACACACACACACACACACACACACACATACATACATACACACACATACATACACACACACACACACACACACACACACACATACATACACACACATACATACATACATACACACACATACATACACACACACACACACACACACACACACACACACATACATACACACACATACATACATACATACACACACACACACACACACACACACACACACACACATACATACACACACATACATACATACATACACACACACACACACACACACACACACACACACACACACACACACACACACACTCTCTCTCTCTCTCTGTGAGCACACAGAGCTGCTGCAGGACACAGAAGTGTCATTCAGAGTGGAAAAGCAGGGGGTTATTCTGATTTAACCCAACAGAAGAGCTCATCATCTCTGTTTACCTCCACAGATTCACAATCATCTACTCATCATCACACCCTAAAGAGTGCTGGGTTATCATAAACCAGTGTTGGGTCAATAATACATTCACTCAACTACAATAAGACTATTGCTTTTTAACTAAAGAGTTGGGTTAGTCAGCAATTGACCCAGCACTGGGTCAGTGCAGTGTTTCGCAGTCAGTTTCTGTGTGAGTGCCCTGCTAAGTGGACATCGCGCCCTGCTTTCAGTGTGAGGAGTGAATGTGACAGTGCAGAGTCAGACTGAACCGAGCGCTGAGGGAATCACTACAGTCTGCCGCTCTCTGATCATCACTGAAGACTCACTAAAGCTAAACACTACCATCATCATCATCATCATCATCATCACTGCTCAACATGATGTGAAGACTATTCCAGCATCACTACAGCGGAAAGGGAAGCTTCTGTACACATAAAGGAGAGAGACAGTACAGCTCTGATTCACTGAGTCATGTTTGAGTCGACTCCTAATGAACTCTGAATCTTTTACTGAATCTTCAGCTGGTGTAGTGTGTAGGCTATTGTGTGATATATACAGTATATATATATTAACTACAGTTATTAAACAGATCGGGACCCCCCACTGGTGAACATCATCAATACTGCTGTAGCTTTAGTTAACTGAGTTCAGTCCAGCACTCACTGATGTACTCTATAGACACTGTGTGTTACTGTAGCTGAGGATAGCTGTGTTTCTGCAGGATTACTGTGCATCAGTGTGTGTGTGTGTGTGTGTCTTCACTGACATTCACAGAAGGTTAATGAATGTAAAGCTGATGCAGAATAACGTCAGGAATCTGCATTAATGATTCCTGCTGGAGTAATGAGGGTCTCCTGACATCCCTGATCTGAGAACAGTCCAATCACAGACTAACTCTAACCTGCAGGACAACACACACACACACACGCACACACACACACACACACACACACACACACATTTCATTTATTTTCCTTCAGCTTAGTCTCTTTATTCATCAGGGGTCGCCACAGCAGAATGAACCGCCAACTATTCCAGCATCTGTTTTACACAGCGGATGGCCTTTTAGCTGCAACCCAGCACTGGGAAACACCCATACACACACACACACCCATACACAACAGCTAGTTTAGTTGATCACAGACAATTTAGCTTACCCAATTCACCTATACCGCATGTGTTTGGACTTGTGGGGGAAACCGGAGCACCAGGAAAAAACCCACACCAACACGGGGAGAACATGCAAACTCCACACAGAAACACCAACTGACCCAGCCGAGACTCGAACCAGAGACCTTCTTGCTGTAAAGCCACAGTGCCAACCACTGAGCAACTGTGACACCCCACACTCAATATAATACAATTAATACAAGATAACAGAATGTGCTACAATAAACAGCAGCAGCACACACACACACACACACACATACACACACACACACACACACACACACACATACACACACACACACACGTGCACTCATAATTAGATAAACACACACACACACTTTCTCATATTTAAATACACCACATTCATGCACATTTGCTCATACACATCCACTCAAGCTCACACACATACACACACACACACACACACACACACATACACACACACACACACGTGCACTCATAATTAGATAAACACACACACACACTTTCTCATATTTAAATACACCACATTCATGCACATTTGCTCATACACATCCACTCAAGCTCACACACACACACACACACACACACACACACACACACACACACACACACACACACACACGCACACACACACACACACACACACACAGATCTGCCAATGGATTAAGAAAGAGAATCTCTTATTTCCTCAGCCTGGTCAGATTATTGTGCTGGTTTAAAGGAGGAACTCTCCTCATTTGACTGCTTGTTTCTGAACACAGGACTGGATTAGTGCTGGTCTATAGTGTTTCCTGATGTGAGATGTGTGGTCTATAATCAGACACCAGCTCAGCATCATCAGAGCAGTGTGTTGATCAGTGTAGTGTTGCTCATTCAGTGGCTTGTTTACGTTCTGCTCTCCAACATGGCCGACTGACGAGGCGTCATGAACACATTATTACAGCTGTAAACCATTCACTGTACTCCAGTTTCTGATTTAAAGTGTTGC
Source organism: Danio aesculapii (assembly GCF_903798145.1). Classification (NCBI taxonomy): domain Eukaryota; kingdom Metazoa; phylum Chordata; class Actinopteri; order Cypriniformes; family Danionidae; genus Danio; species Danio aesculapii. The sequence goes on along the minus strand of NC_079448.1, from coordinate 56,693,469 downwards.
TCTGATGTTTAATGTTACTCTGGAGCATCAGTGATGTGGGAAACACACACACGCACACACACACACACTCCTTCATGGTGTTAAACTGCTTCATTTGGGAAATGCAGATATTATTATGCTGTTACTATTATTATAAACTTAATTTAGTTCCCTTCTGACACACAAGCCCACACACACATGATTTAAGAACACATCGTGATATAAAACATCAACACACACACACACACACACACACACACACACACACACACACACACATTATAGAAATATTATTATCAGTTTACCAAGACTGCACAACACATGATGGTAAAATCAAGCTGAGAGATAGTCTCATAGGAGTGTGTGTGTGTGTGTGTGTGTGTGTGTGTGTGTGTGTGTGTGTGTGTGTGTGTGTGTGTGTGTGTGTGTGTGTGTGTGTGTGTGTGTGTGTGTGTGTGTGTGTGGCCTGAAGGTAAGAGTATAAATAATGTTCTTTGTTTATCAGTGAAATCAGTGAAGCCCAGTGGCCTTTCAGCACAAACGGTGTGTGTGTGTGTATGTATGTGTGTGTGTGTGTGTGTGTGTGTGTGTTCCCTTGAGATGATGATGGTGATGGTGGTGTGGGGATGCAGGAGTGTTTATGAAGACGATAAACAGCAGATGTGTGTGTTTCACCGGGTCTCAGGCGTAACATTAGCAGAGAGCCCGTGCTGAAAGTTAACGAACAGCAGAATCATGTTACTGTATTTATGAATGATTATGACTGATTATTAGGTCCACACGATGTCTGCGCGCGCAGAATTCAGCAGGTTATCTGCAGATTAGTAAATGTGTGTAAATCTATATTCATTCAGTTTTTAAATTAACTACAGTAATAATATTGACTAATATGAAAATGTTGATCTGATTTATGCACAGTGCAGTGTGTAGAGTAATACAGAATCTGTCTTTTAGTAGAGATATTATATGAGAGACTTGCTTTGTTTACCAAATAAAGTGAATCTAATTAGATTTGCATTTTAAACATTAAATACAAGTTAAAGAGATGATTTTTTATTTCACATATTAAGGTTTTAGTTATGATACTCCTAAAATAATTCAGCAGAAACCCGCAGATGGCGTCTGGCCCTACACATTATGAAGATTTAAATGTGAATATTGTATTTGATGTAATCTCAACTGAAAAATAAAGAGAGGGGGTGGGGCATACAGTAGCCCCTCCCCTTTTTAAGAACAGCCAAGAGTGTAGTGTGTTTCTATCACAGACTCATACGGCTTACAGCTGTAACACTGCAGGATCACCAGCATGTGTGAGAGATACAGCACATCAGCAGGGTGTTCTGCTGATTGAGAAATCAACCGGCTGGATGTGCTTTATCCTGAATATTACACAGCTCCTGGACTCTAAACAGAAACATTAGACACTAGAGATGTGCAGATCAGCTGAAATTAGATTAGATTAGATTAGATTAGATTCAACTTTATTACACATGTACAAGTACAAGGCTACGAAATGCAGTTTCGGTCTAACCAGCAGTGCAATAGCAGCCAGTGCAGGATACAGGTATAAGTTATAACAGTGTTTCCCAACCCTGTTCCTGAAGACACACCAACAGTACACATTTTCAACCTCTCCCTAATTAAACACACCTGAATCAACTTATCATAACATCAGAAGAGACTCCAACACCTGAAGTTAATGGGTCAGAAAACGGAGACATCCAAAATATGTACTGTTGGTGTGCCTCCAGGAACAGGGTTGGGAAACACTGAGTTATAAAGTGCAGTTATAGAGAAACTATGGTGATATTTACAGATGGATGTACTATTAACATTATATACAGGTGTATTAGCTATGAACAGAGATTTACAATAAATGAATATATGTACAGGATAAACATAATTACAAATGTCCATGTGCAGTGGGTATGTGCAGTAAAAAGGTTTCTGCGTTGGCCGGGAATCGAACCCTGGTCAACTGCTTGGAAGGCAGCTATGCTCACCACTATACCACCAACACATCTGATATATATATATATATATATATCCTTTCCCAGTAATGGGTTGCGGCTGCAAGGGCATCCGCTGTGTATATGCTGGAATAGTTGGCGGTTCATTCCGCTGTGGCAACCCTTGATTAATAAAGGGACTAAGCTGAAACTAGGCAAACTGTTTTTGTTGTTGATGTCCCGCACAGATGAATTGATCAGCACAGACTTAGCAATGCGAGCTCACTACATCAGTATGGCTAGTTTGATTTCACGTGTACTGTAAAGTAATGAGGTGAACTTATATGGATCTCTCACAGTGAATCAGTGAATCTCTGAGTGTGGGATTGGTCTGAGCTCCTCCACTCACCCTGATTATGGTCCGCTGATGCTCTGCTTTTATTCGGGGTCTGTGTAAACACACTGATGCGGTGTTGGGCGTCAGTAATGGACTCGTGTGGAGCAGTTATCTGCCATTAAAGGCTTGTCAACACAAAGAAGAAAAGCTCCACCGCTAAAGAGGAAACAGTGGAGTTCCCGCAGAGCGCTTGATTATATTCTTACATCAGAACTGCTGAAGCTGCTAAAATAACAGCAGACACACATCTCCAGCTCAGACGCTGTGCTCAAACACACACATCCTGCATGCTAAATGACCAGAAATAAATCTGCAGTGGCATTTACACACTCACAACTCTGATTTCAGCTCTTCTTCATCTGCAAAGGTCATTCCTTACAGAAATTAATATTCCGGCACCACAGGCCCTGCAGGACTGAAGCTCTGAGACGCTAATCTAATATTAAGCACTGATACTTTAGTAGCATTACACAGGTTATTAGAACAACAACAATAATTCAATTAGATTAGATTAGATTAAACATAACAACAAATGCTGAACAGGATGAGGATTCAGAAAGATAAGGCAACAAAACCCAGAGGACTGGGGATAAAACACAGTTATACTGAATAAAATATTGTTTTATTGTTGAATAATACTCCTTACATTACTGTTATACTGTGTAAAATACTGAATAAAATAGAGTTAAACTGGAGTCAATATCAGCACATTACCGGTGATTATGACTGTTTTATTTCAGTATGCTGATTTGAAAGTGAATATTGATTAGGGGGCGGGGCTTTCTTTTTGTGCATCATTACCTCATAGCTAACTAAGAGTAAGAGGGGCGTGGCTAAGAATATGAATATGCAGTTGCTATGGATACCCTTGGCTTGCTATCAACAGGAGCGTCAGGAGCAGAAGATCAGACTCTGGTTCATAAAAACATGTCAGTGGATTAACAAGCACAGATTAATTATATTAATTATATTATCTGAAGCTAAATAAACACTGTAAAATTAGATTTCATGTGGCCCTTAAAGCTCTTGTGAAGCGCTCTGAAATCTGCAGTTTTATTGGCTGTTTGACTTAATCTCAACTAAACATGAAGAGAGGGTGGGGTATAGATAAGCTCCTCCCCTTTTAATAAAATCAGCCAATAGTGTGTTGTTTTTCTCTCAGCTCTGCCAGTGAGAGGGGTCGTGCTTAAGAGCATCAAATGAACAGCCAATGAGAAGGGGGCGGGGCATGTCAGACACTAGAGAGCATCTGATTGGTCAGAAGATTTGATGAGAAACTGAAGCATGATGAGACGACAGGAGAAATCATTTAGGAGGAACAGATGAACTGCAGATGTCAGGGTTATACCCTCTACATGTGAGTTTAGTCTAGTTTAGGAGACTCTAGATTATAGATATCCTGAAGACTGACATCTACAACACTGTATTCTAATCTCACTGTGACCCTCAAACACACAATAATGATGAAGACTAAACCTCAAACCGGTGATGATAGGTAAAGGTGCATCAGGTGATCTGCTGAAATGCTAACCGTTAGCATAACATCTTTGAAACATAGTCCCTCCCCTGCCATGCAAAGCCACGCCTCCTGAAATGACGAACGTGCACTGTGAAGATGGCACTCGACAACCCACTAGACCAGGGGTGCCCAAAACTCTTTCTAATGAAGGACCAAAAACCAAACCTGATGAGCCAAACCTAGTCCAGTAGCCATGGGTAATTTCCTAATTTCTGTAATAATATTTCTAATACATCATTTTGTTTCACATCATATTGAACTGATTACAGTAAAAACAAAAGCTATCTCGTTTATTCAGAATGGAGGTACACTAGTTTTTGCTTGGATTTGCTCACTGATGTCTTCAGCATAGTTCTCCATCCGCCGAGTGACAGTATTTACTAGTGATGGGTCGTTCTTGGCTAATTCGTTCATTTTAACCGAATCTTCTGTATGACTGGAGAACGAGGAGTCCTCTTGGAGAGATTCGTTAATTTGCGCACACGCACAATTGTGCTGGTGGACTCATTATGAGTCTTCTATTGGGTTTGAGTTGTTCATTCATCACGTGAAAGACAGAAGCCAATCATGTGCATTTAGAGCCGGAAAAAGATCCGTTCATCTCGAGTCCTCGGGTTTGAATCTCTCTTTACATGCTCCCACATGATGAACGAACGACTCAAAAACCAGAAGACTTGAAAGCTGAACTAATCATGGCTCCTTTCGGCTCAGACTGAGTGCTTTAAGTTTATATGGGTCTGTGTGACTGACAATAACAGAATCATCAGCATACTTAATTATTTACATACCTTCATTCAAAGTTACTCTGACAGTCATTGGTATAAACTTTTCATTTTGATTTTGATTGATTGATTTGATTGACGTGAATGAAGCACTGGAACTTGAAGACCTGTCAGAAGAGGAGAGCTGAAATAATCCCAGATAAAAGAGCAGGTAAACAATAAATGATTGTTTTCTCTTGTTCCTCTTCTCTTTCTCTAGGTATGACTTGTTTGCAGTGTGGTCAAAGTCTGGGCTAGTTGTAGATGAGTTTGGAAGCAATATGTAACATTTTGGCGAGTAGAATGAAAGGAATGAACTGACTTGAAGAAAGATTCGCTCATCTCAATGAAGGAGGCTCAAAGGTGCGAGTCAGTAAAATGATCTGAACTTCCCATCACTGGTATTTATATTTTTTATTTATATAATCATTTTTTAGGGGTTTTCACCTTTAATGACAGGACAGTGGAGATTTACAGACAGGAAAGCATAGGGAGCAGAGAGAGGGGAAGGATCGGCAAAGGACCTCAAGCTGGGAATCGAACTCAGGTCGCGGCGAGCACCTGCACGCTATATGTCGACGCAACCCCTAGGCTATTGGCGCCGACTGTATTTACATTTAAAAATCAGATTCATTTACCACATTTAATTGAAACCGGCGTTTTATTTTTGTAGCTCAGCAATAAAACAAAAAAGGTTACGTCAAATTAGAAATGACGATCTCTGTGTTAAAGGCATTCGGCCCTACCCTCTCCAGCATTCTCACTCTATTCTCAGATGGGATGGTGGGCAAAACCAAAGGTTATAACGGGCCAGGGGTGTAGCGGGCATTTTAAAAGTGGTGGGACGGCCGTATGAGATCATACATTCATATAATTATTAATCACCTGTTTCTTAATGGTTTGTCTCTAAAAGTGAGGGGGACGGATCCCCCCCGTCCCCCCGGTTGCTATACACCCCAGCAATGGGCCAAAGTTTGGCCCTACTTTGGACATCTCTGGTCATTCTCCAGTTAGAAAACTCTACAGTACTTTACAACACTACAATCAGCAATGAGAAACTGTATTATATCTAATAATAATAATAATAATAATAATTATAATAATAATTCCTTACATTAATACAGTGCTTTTCTGAGCACTCAAAGCGCTTCACACATGGGGGGGGGGGGGTGCTCTCCTCATCCACCACCAGTGTGCCGCATCCACCTGGATGACGCGACGGCAGCCATTTTGCGCCAGACCGCACACCACACACCAGCTGATTGGTGGAGAGGAGACAGAGTGATGAAGCCAATTAGGATATGGGGATGGTTAGGAGGCCATGATGGTCAGATGCCAGTGGGCAGACTTGGCCAGGATGCCGGGGTTAAACCCCTACTCTTTTTCGAAGGACATCCTGGGATTTTTAATGAGCACAGAGAGTCAGGACCTCGGTTTAACGTCTCATCCGAAAGACGGCGCTCACTGAGCAGTATAGAATTCCCATCACTATACTGGGGCATTAGGACCCACACAGACCACAGGTTGAGCGCCCCCTGCTGGCCTCACTAACACCACTTCCAGCAGCAACCTAGCTTTCCCATGTGGTCTCCCATCCAGGTACTGACCGGGCTCAGCCCTGCTTAGCTTCAGTGGGCGACCATGTGAGAGTTGCAGAGAGTTGTGTAGCAGCAGAACTCATCATAATGTGCAATATTTACCATGGAGGATCGCTGCTCTCACTCTCTCACACACACTGTCCTAAAGCCACTACTGTATGCTGAGTGTTTGGCTGGCGGTGTGCAGGAATTACACTCATTACTGAGCCATACTGACATGCTATTACAGAGTAAATAATCAGAGTAGCGGTGAACAGTATAGGAAGCGCATCACAGGCTGTTATTGATCAACAATGACCCAATGTGAATATTAAAGCACCTTCAGCTCAGTAAAGCAGGCCAGGGGGAATAGTGCTGTTTACTGATGTTCTGTCGTTAAACGCAATATTAATCTACATTATAGATGCTGTAAGAGGACCTTCTGAAAACTGAACAACACTTCTGTGCAGATAACCCATTCATCCCAGAACATGACCTGTCTAACAGAAACACTTCAACAGTGGATCTCAGTGGATGCACAAATCTCCATTTGCTGACAGACAGTTTGTGCTACTGATCAGAATATTGGGGGTTATCGACCCGTCAGTACTGAATCTGATGAGCATGTGTCAGTGTCCCGCCTCCCCCACAATATAAACACTGATCAATACATCAGATCATCTACTGTGATCAGCACTGGCAGAATATGAAGAGACTTTCAACACCAGCACAACAACACATGTCTGAAGACCATCACCTGCTGCACCTGTAATCTCCATGGAAACTGAGGAATGGCGGGAAACTGCAGAGATGAGTGTATCCTGCTGGACTGATGAACACTGATCAGGTCTGACTGAGGCCTACAGCTGACCCTGACCATCAGCAATACAGCACACCACCAGCAGGAGGAGCTCTGGAGGAAACACACACACACTTCAGAGGGTTCTCATGTGTATTCAGGATGATGATGTGTGTGTGTGTGTGTGTGTGTGTGTGTTTACTGCGGCCTGAACACACACCTCTGTGTTAATCCTCCAGTGTAGGGACTCATTAGCGGTCAGCGCAGATTACAGCAGCTCTGAGCACACAGATGAGCGATACGGTTATTAGCGGAGACACGCTTCATTAGCTGCAGCACACACACAGGCGCGCACACACACACACACACACACACACACACACACACACACACACACACACACACACTCACTCACTCACTCACTCACTTACACACACAAACACTCACTCATTCACACTCAGACATACACACACCCTCTCAAAAACAAACACACACAGGCACACACACAAGCAAACAGAAACACACACAAACACTCACACACAAAGGCACACACAAACAAACACAGGTGCGCACACAAACAGACACACACACACTGAGGCTGTTGAAGTAATTAGTCAATAAATTGAGGCTTTGATTGGATCGTCTGGTGTGCAGAGTCAGGTGTGTGAGGAGACGGAAACTCATCAGGGTGTGTCTGTGTGTGTGTCTGTTTTTGTGTATCTGTGTGTGCTTTACTGAAGCAGAACAACACACACACATAATCGTTTTGGATTTTTCACTAGTTTTAGTTTTTATTTCGTTTTGACTTTTTGTTTTCAATTCAGTGAGTTTTAATTAGTTTTAGAGGCAGATTTACTAGTGTTTATTAGTTTTAGAGGCAGATTTACTAGTGTTTATTAGTTTTAGAGGCAGATTTACTAGTGTTTATTAGTTTTAGAGGCAGATTTACTAGTGTTTATTAGTTTTAGAGGCAGATTTACTAGTGATTATTAGTTTTAGAGGCAGATTTACTAGTGTTTATTAGTTTTAGAGGCAGATTTACTAGTGTTTATAGTTTTTTAGAGGCAGATTTACTAGTGATTATTAGTTTTAGAGGCAGATTTACTAGTGTTTATTAGTTTTAGAGGCAGATTTACTAGTGTTTATTAGTTTTAGAGGCAGATTTACTAGTGTTTATTAGTTTTAGAGGCAGATTTACTAGTGTTTATTAGTTTTAGAGGCAGATTTACTAGTGTTTATTAGTTTTAGAGGCAGATTTACTAGTGATTATTAGTTTTAGAGGCAGATTTACTAGTGTTTATTAGTTTTAGAGGCAGATTTACTAGTGTTTATTAGTTTTAGAGGCAGATTTACTAGTGTTTATTAGTTTTAGAGGCAGATTTACTAGTGTTTATTAGTTTTAGAGGCAGATTTACTAGTGTTTATTAGTTTTAGAGGCAGATTTACTAGTGTTTATTAGTTTCAGTATTAGTCTTAGTTTTTTTCTAAATGAGGATATTTGTTAGATGCAAGACTCAAAATCATCAAGATAAATATTATATAATAATAGCTCAGTCACACATTTTCTGAAAGCTGTATTCAGAGGACACATGAACACTATCATCTCCCACTACCATCTACCCATCCTCAAACTCAAATACAGCAGCCTTCAGTACAATATGTGTGAAGGCTGCTCTGAGGTTAGATACACAGTAGTGAAGGGAAGTTCAGATATGTATCGCGGATGTTAGGACTCAACATTATATAGTCAGCAATAGTCATTTCAGTCAATTAAACATCACCATGATCTGAAACATGTCTTACAGTAAAGTTTTGCAACCCGACTGAAGCATGATTCACCAATTTAAACTCCATTATGATTATCTGTTATGAAATAAACTTACGTTTCACCAGATCCTCTCAGTAAGCCCTCGGTTTACCCGCGCTGCAGTTGTTGAAGTTTAGTTCAGTCACAGCAGGCTGTCATGTACTGTTTGTGCTCGGTTCACTGAATCACGCATGCGCAGTTTTATCGGTTAACCGCTCAGATTTGATCAGAGTGTAACGTCACTGTTCTAATAACTGAATAAGAGTATATATTGGATTATTTAGAGTCAGAGGGGGTATTAGGCTTGTTAAAAAGTAAGTAATTTGTGGATGAGTGCTTACTGGAGACGCGAAACATTTCAAATGATTCAGTTCAATTAGGTGAACTAGTTCAACTGGTTCACTTAAAAGATCCGGTTAAAAGATTCAATCGCGATCGCGATACAGAAATAAAACCCATTATTGGGCACAGCAGGATAAGAGACTCTGAGGTGCCGTACGGGTCAGACACCTGCAGCGCGTAAACAGATTTACTCCTAAAAGGCGCACAGTAAGATTATGTATTAAATACATTTACAGAGACGAAAATGAAGGAGGTTTCTGCTATGATTTAGTTAGTTTCAGTTAGTTTTGTATGAACACAACACAGTTTCAGTCAGTTCTAGTTTTTTGAATAACTCTCGTTTTTATTTTTATTTCAGTTTTTAGTTTTCGTTTTTTCGTTCGTTTTCGTTAACTATAATAACCTTGGTGTGAAGCTGCGGGACTGCATCAAGATCCTCAGTCTCTCACTCCACAGAACACACTCCTCTAGTCAATCAGTTTAAGGATCTCCTCATCCTGCTCCTCCTCTCCTCTTCCAGACGCTCCTCCTCCTCCTGCTCCTCCTCCTCCTCCCTGCTCCTCCTCCTCCTCCTCCTGCTCCTCCTCCTCCTGCTCCTCCTCCTCACGCAGATGATGAACAGTGGTAATACTTCACGCTCTGCTGAATCATGTTGGGATGTAATTATAAAAATATTATTAGCGATTCTGTCAGGAGGTGTGTAAGTGAAGACCAAACACACAGCGAATAACTCCAGTAATGAACGCTTTACTGTAAGTCTGACACTGGCACATACAGAGCCTCACTCTTAGAGACCCAAACACTGAGGAAATATAGTTCTGAAGATAAATCATGACTGAGCAGCAGCCATTAGAGGAGACACGAAGCAGAACACACACACACACACACACTCAGGCATGGAGGAGAAGAAATCGCAGGCAACTGAGCCATCTGTCCTGACGGAGGAGAGGCATGCTGGGAGAGAAGAAGCAGAGAGGAAAACAACAGCACTATGAACAAACCCCTGCTGGACACACACACACCTTGTACAGCTGATCATCATAATCACACACACACACACACACACACACACACACGCACACACAC